>NC_082722.1:2305061-2487561 GCF_030144855.1 Hypanus sabinus
ACCAGTTGGCACCGTCTCAGAGTACAGGAACAGATGGCACAGTCTCAGTGTACAGGACCAGATGGCACTGTCTCATAGTACAGGACCAGTTGGCAAGTCTCAGAGTCAAGGACCAGATGGCACATTCTCAGAGTACAGGACCAGATGGCACTGTCTCAGTGTACAGGACCAGATGGTACACTCTCAGAATACAGGACCAGATGGCACCATCTCAGAGTACAGGACCAAATGGTACAGTCTCAGAGTACAGTACCAGATGGCACAGTCTCAGAATACAGGACCAGATGGCACCATCTCAGAGTACTGGACCAGATGGCACCGCCTCAGAGTACAGGACCAGATGGCACCGTCTCAGTGTATTGGACCAGATGGCACCGTCTCAGATTCAAGGACCAGATGGCACCGTCTCAGATTACAGGACCAGATGGGACAGTCCCAGAGTACAGGACCAGTTCGCAGGTCTCAGAGTACAGGACCAGATGGCACCGTCTCAGAGTACCGGACCAGATGGCACATTCTTAGAGTACACGACCAGATGGCACCGTCTCAGAGTACAGGATCAGATGGCACCTTTTCAGATTACAGGACTAGATGGCACAGTCTCAGAGTACAGGACCAGATGGCACATTCTCAGAGTCCAGGACCAGATGGCACCGTCTCAGTGTGCAGGGCCAAATGGTACAGTCTCAAGAGTACAGGACAAGATCGCACCGTCTCAGAGTACAGGACCAGATCGCACTGTCTCAGAGTACAGGACCAGATGGCACCGTCTCAGTGTTCAGGACCAGATGGAACAGTCTCAGAGTACAGGACCAGATGGCACCGTCTCAGAGTATAGGAACAGATGGCACAGTCTCAGAGTCCAGGACCAGATGGCACATTCTCAGAATACAGAACCAGATGACACAGTCTCAGAATACAGGACCCGATGGCACACTCAGAGTACAGGACCAGTTGGCAACATCTCAGAGTAAAGGACCAGATGGCACAGTCTCAGAGTACAGGACCAGATGGTACTGTCTCAGAGTACAGGACCAGTTGGCAAGTCTCAGAGTACAGGACCAGATGGCACAGTCTCAGAGTACAGGACGAGATGGCACATTCTCAGAATACAGGACCAGATGGCACACTCAGAGTACAGGACCAGTTGGCAACATCTCAGAGTAAAGGACCAGATGGCACAGTCTCAGAGTACAGGACCAGATGGTACTGTCTCAGAGTACAGGACCAGTTGGCAAGTCTCAGAGTACAGGACCAGATGGCACATTCTCAGAATACAGGACCAGATGGCACGTTCTCAGAGTACAGGACCATATGGCACATTCTTAGAGTACAGGACCAGATGGCACATTCTCGGAGTACAGGACCAGATGGCACCGTATCAGAGTACAGGAACAGATGGCACCGCCTCAGAGTACAGGACCAGATGGCACCGTCTCAGTGTATTGGACCAGATGGCACCGTCTCAGAGTACAGGACCAGATGGCACCGTTTCAGATTACAGGACTAGATGGCACAGTCTCAGAGTACAGGACCAGATGGCACATTCTCAGAGTCCAGGACCAGATGGCACCGTCTCAGTGTGCAGGGCCAAATGGTACAGTCTCAAGAGTACAGGACCAGATCGCACCGTCTCAGAGTACAGGACCAGATGGCACCGTCTCAGTGTTCAGGACCAGATGGAACAGTCTCAGGGTACAGGACCAGATGGCACCGTCTCAGAGTATAGGAACAGATGGCACAGTCTCAGAGTTCAGGACCAGATGGCACATTCTCAGAATACAGAACCAGATGACACAGTCTCAGAATACAGGACCAGATGGCACACTCAGAGTACAGGACCAGTTGGCAACATCTCAGAGTAAAGGACCAGATGGCACAGTCTCAGAGTACAGGACCAGATGGTACTGTCTCAGAGTACAGGACCAGTTGGCAACACTCAGAGTACAGGACCAGATGGCACATTCTCAGAGTCCAGGACCAGATGGTTCAGTCGCAGAGTACAGGACCAAATGGCACTTTCTCAGAGTACAGGACCAGTTGGCACCGTCTCAGAGTACAGGACCAGATGGCACAGTCTCAGAGTACAGGAACAGATGGCACAGTCTCAGAGTCCAGGACCAGATGGCACATTCTCAGAATACAGAACCAGATGGCACAGTCTCAGTATACAGGACCAGATGGCACACTCAGAGTACAGGACCAGTTGGCAACATCTCAGAGTAAAGGACCAGATGGCACAGTCTCAGAGTACAGGACCAGATGGTACTGTCTCAGAGTACAGGACCAGTTGGCAAGTCTCAGAGTACAGGACCAGATGGCACATTCTCAGAGTCCAGGACCAGATGGTTCAGTCGCAGAGTACAGGACCAGATGGCACTTTCTCAGAGTACAGGACCAGTTGGCACCATCTCAGAGTACAGGAACAGATGGCACAGTCTCAGAGTACAGGACCAGATGGCACCGTCTCAGAGTACAGGAACAGATGGCACAGTCTCAGAGTCCAGGACCAGATGGCACATTCTCAGAATACAGAACCAGATGGCACAGTCTCAGAATACAGGACCAGATGGCACACTCAGAGTACAGGACCAGTTGGCAACATCTCAGAGTAAAGGACCAGATGGCACAGTCTCAGAGTACAGGACCAGATGGTACTGTCTCAGAGTACAGGACCAGTTGGCAAGTCTCAGAGTACAGGACCAGATGGCACGGTCTCAGAGTACAGGACCAGATGGCACATTCTCAGAATACACGACCAGATGGCACGTTCTCAGAGTACAGGACCATATGGCACATTCTTAGAGTACAGGACCAGATGGCACATTCTCGGAGTACAGGACCAGATGGCACCGTCTCAGAGTCCAGGACCAGATGGCTCAGTCTCAGAGTACAGGACCAGATGGCACATCCTCAGAGTACAGGACCAGTTGGCACCGTCTCAGAGTACAGGAACAGATGGCACAGTCTCAGTGTACAGGACCAGATGGCACTGTCTCATAGTACAGGACCAGTTGGCAAGTCTCAGAGTCAAGGACCAGATGGCACATTCTCAGAGTACAGGACCAGATGGCACTGTCTCAGTGTACAGGACCAGATGGTACAGTCTCAGAATACAGGACCAGATGGCACCATCTCAGAGTACAGGACCAAATGGTACAGTCTCAGAGTACAGTACCAGATGGCACAGTCTCAGAATACAGGACCAGATGGCACCATCTCAGAGTACTGGACCAGATGGCACCGCCTCAGAGTACAGGACCAGATGGCACCGTCTCAGTGTATTGGACCAGATGGCACCGTCTCAGATTCAAGG
Source organism: Hypanus sabinus (assembly GCF_030144855.1). Classification (NCBI taxonomy): domain Eukaryota; kingdom Metazoa; phylum Chordata; class Chondrichthyes; order Myliobatiformes; family Dasyatidae; genus Hypanus; species Hypanus sabinus. The sequence goes on from NC_082722.1 coordinate 2,308,378, forward strand.
ACCAGATGGCACCGTCTCAGATTACAGGACCAGATGGGACAGTCCCAGAGTACAGGACCAGTTCGCAGGTCTCAGAGTACAGGACCAGATGGCACCGTCTCAGAGTACCGGACCAGATGGCACATTCTTAGAGTACACGACCAGATGGCACCGTCTCAGAGTACAGGATCAGATGGCACCTTTTCAGATTACAGGACTAGATGGCACAGTCTCAGAGTACAGGACCAGATGGCACATTCTCAGAGTCCAGGACCAGATGGCACCGTCTCAGTGTGCAGGGCCAAATGGTACAGTCTCAAGAGTACAGGACAAGATCGCACCGTCTCAGAGTACAGGACCAGATCGCACTGTCTCAGAGTACAGGACCAGATGGCACCGTCTCAGTGTTCAGGACCAGATGGAACAGTCTCAGAGTACAGGACCAGATGGCACGTCTCAGAGTATAGGAACAGATGGCACAGTCTCAGAGTCCAGGACCAGATGGCACATTCTCAGAATACAGAACCAGATGACACAGTCTCAGAATACAGGACCCGATGGCACACTCAGAGTACAGGACCAGTTGGCAACATCTCAGAGTAAAGGACCAGATGGCACAGTCTCAGAGTACAGGACCAGATGGTACTGTCTCAGAGTACAGGACCAGTTGGCAAGTCTCAGAGTACAGGACCAGATGGCACAGTCTCAGAGTACAGGACGAGATGGCACATTCTCAGAATACAGGACCAGATGGCACGTTCTCAGAGTACAGGACCATATGGCACATTCTTAGAGTACAGGACCAGATGGCACATTCTCGGAGTACAGGACCAGATGGCACCGTCTCAGAGTCCAGGACCAGATGGCTCAGTCTCAGAGTACAGGACCAGATGGCACATCCTCAGAGTACAGGACCAGTTGGCACCGTCTCAGAGTACAGGAACAGATGGCACAGTCTCAGTGTACAGGACCAGTTGGCACCGTCTCAGTGTACAGGAGCAGATGGAACAGACTCATAGTACAGGACCAGATGGCACACTCAGAGTACAGGACCAGATCGCACCGTCTCAGAGTACAGGACCAGATGGCACATTCTCAGAATACAGAACCAGATGACACAGTCTCAGAATACAGGACCAGATGGCACACTCAGAGTACAGGACCAGTTGGCAACATCTCAGAGTAAAGGACCAGATGGCACAGTCTCAGAGTACAGGACCAGATGGTACTGTCTCAGAGTACAGGACCAGTTGGCAAGTCTCAGAGTACAGGACCAGATGGCACAGTCTCAGAGTACAGGACGAGATGGCACATTCTCAGAATACAGGACCAGATGGCACGTTCTCAGAGTACAGGACCATATGGCACATTCTTAGAGTACAGGACCAGATGGCACATTCTCGGAGTACAGGACCAGATGGCACCGTCTCAGAGTCCAGGACCAGATGGCTCAGTCTCAGAGTACAGGACCAGATGGCACATCCTCAGAGTACAGGACCAGTTGGCACCGTCTCAGAGTACAGGAACAGATGGCACAGTCTCAGTGTACAGGACCAGTTGGCACCGTCTCAGTGTACAGGAGCAGATGGAACAGACTCATAGTACAGGACCAGATGGCACACTCAGAGTACAGGACCAGATGGCACCGTCTCAGAGTACAGGACCAGATGGCACAGTCTCAGAGTACACCAGATGGCACTGTCTCATAGCACAGGACCAGTTGGCAAGTCTCAGAGTCAAGGACCAGATGGCACATTCTCAGAGTACAGGACCAGATGGCACTGTCTCAGTGTACAGGACCAGATGGTACAGTCTCAGAGTACAGGACCAAATGGTACAGTCTCAGAGAACAGTACCAGATGGCACAGTCTCAGTATACAGGACCAGATGGCACCATCTCAGAGTACTGGACCAGATGGCACCGCCTCAGAGTACAGGACCAGATGGCACCATCTCAGATTACAGGACCAGATGGGACAGTCCCAGAGTACAGGACCAGTTCGCAGGTCTCAGAGTACACGACCAGATGGCACCGTCTCAGAGTACAGGACCAGATGGCACCATCTCCAAGTACAGGACCAGATGGCACAGCCTCAGAGTACAGGACTAGATGGCACCGTCTCAGTGTACAGGACCAGATGGCACCGTCTCAGAGTCAAGGACCAGATGGCAGCGTCTCAGATTAGAGGACCAGATGGCACCGTCTCAGAGTACTGGACCAGATGGCACATTCTCAGAGTCCAGGACCAGATGGTTCAGTCGCAGAGTACAGGACCAGATGGCACTTTCTCAGAGTACAGGACCAGTTGGCACCGTCTCAGAGTACAGGAACAGATGGCACAGTCTCAGAGTACAGGACCAGATGGCACCGTCTCAGAGTACAGGAACAGATGGCACAGTCTCAGAGTCCAGGACCAGATGGCACATTCTCAGAATACAGAACCAGATGGCACAGTCTCAGAATACAGGACCAGATGGCACACTCAGAGTACAGGACCAGTTGGCAACATCTCAGAGTAAAGGACTAGATGGCACAGTCTCAGAGTACAGGACCAGATGGTACTGTCTCAGAGTACAGGACCAGTTGGCAAGTCTCAGAGTACAGGACCAGATGACACATTCTCAGAATACAGGACCAGATGGCACGTTCTCAGAGTACAGGACCATATGGCACATTCTTAGAGTACAGGACCAGATGGCACATTCTCGGAGTACAGGACCAGATGGCACCGTCTCAGTGTCCAGGACCAGATGGCTCAGTCTCAGAGTACAGGACCAGATGGCACATCCTCAGAGTACAGGACCAGTTGGCACCGTCTCAGAGTACAGGAACAGATGGCACAGTCTCAGTGTACAGGACCAGTTGGCACGGTCTCAGTGTACAGGAGCAGATGGAACAGACTCATAGTACAGGACCAGATGGCACACTCAGAGTACAGGACCAGATGGCACCGTCTCAGAGTCAAGGACCAGATGGCACCGTCTCAGAGTACAGGACCAGTTGGCAACGTCTCAGAGTACAGGACCAGATGGCACTGTCTCAGTGTACAGGACCAGATGGTACAGTCTCAGAAAACAGGACCAGATGGCACCATCTCAGAGTACAGGACCAGATGGCACCGTCTCAGAGTACAGGACCAGATGGTACAGTCTCAGAGTACAGTACCAGATGGCACAGTTTCAGAATACAGGACCAGATGGCACCATCTCAGAGTACTGGACCAGATGGCACCGCCTCAGAGTACAGGACCAGATGGCACCGTCTCAGTGTATTGGACCAGATGGCACCGTCTCAGATTCAAGGACCAGATGGCACCGTCTCAGATTACAGGACCAGATGGGACAGTCCCAGAGTACAGGACCAGTTCGCAGGTCTCAGAGTACAGGACCAGATGGCACCGTCTCAGAGTACCGGACCAGATGGCACATTCTTAGAGTACACGACCAGATGGCACAGTCTCAGAGTCAAGGACCAGATGGTACCGACTCAGAGTACAGGACCAAATGGTACAGTCTCAGAGTACAGGACCAGATGGCACATTCTCAGAGTACAGGACCAGATGGCACCGTCTCAGAGTACAGGACCAAATGGTACAATCTCAGAGTACAGTATCAGATGTCACAGTCTCAGAGTACAGGACCAGATGGCACCGTCTCAGAGTACAGGACCAAATGGTACAGTCTCAGAGTACAGTATCAGATGGCACAGTCTCAGAGTACAGGACCAGATGGCACATTCTCAGAGTACAGGACCAGATGGCACCGTCTCAGAGTACAGGACCAAATGGTACAGTCTCAGAGTACAGTATCAGATGGCACAGTCTCAGAGTACAGGACCAGATGGCACCATCTCCGAGTACAGGACCAGATGGCACAGTCTCAGTGTACAGGACCAGTTGGCACCGTCTCAGTGTACTGGAGCAGATGGAACAGACTCATAGTACTGGACCAGATGGCACACTCAGAGTACAGGACCAGATGGCACCGTCTCAGAGTCAAGGACCAGATGGCACCGTCTCAGAGTACAGGACCAGTTGGCAACATCTCAGATTACAGGACCAGTTGGCAACATCTCAGAGTACAGGACCAGATGGCACAGTCTCAGAGTACATCACCAGATGGCACTGTCTCATAGTACAGGACCAGTTGGCAAGTCTCAGAGTCAAGGACCAGATGGCACATTCTCAGAGTACAGGACCAGATGGCACTGTCTCAGAGTACAGGACCAAATGGTACAGTCTCAGAGTACAGTATCAGATGGCACAGTCTCAGAGTACAGGACTAGATGGCACCGTCTCAGTGTACAGGACCAGATGGCACCGTCTCAGAGTCAAGGACCAGATGGCAGCGTCTCAGATTAGAGGACCAGATGGCACAGTCGCAGAGTACAGGACCAGTTGGCAAGACTCAGAGTACAGGACCAGTTGGCAAGTCTCAGAGTACAGGTCCAGATGGCATATTCTCAGAGTACAGGACCAGTTGGCAAGTCTCAGAGTACAGGACCAGATGGCACCATCTCAGAGTACAGGACCAGATGGCACCGTCTCAGAGTACTGGACCAGATGGCACATTCTCAGAGTCCACGACCAGATGGTTTAGTCGCAGAGTACAGGACCAGATGGCACTTTCTCAGAGTACAGGACCAGTTGGCACCGTCTCAGAGTACAGGACCAGATGGTACAGTCTCAGAGTACAGGACCAAATGGTACAGTCTCAGAGTACAGTACCAGATGGCACAGTCTCAGAATACAGGACCAGATGGCACCATCTCAGAGTACTGGACCAGATGGCACCGCCTCAGAGTACAGGACCAGATGGCACCGTCTCAGTGTATTGGAACAGATGGGACCGTCTCAGAGTCAAGGACCAGATGGCACCGTCTCAGATTACAGGACAAGATGGGACAGTCCCAGAGTACAGGACCAGTTCGCAGGTCTCAGAGTACAGGACCAGATGGCACCGTCTCAGAGTACCGGACCAGATGGCACATTCTTAGAGTACACGACAAGATGGCACCGTCTCAGAGTACAGGACCAGATGTCACCGTTTCAGATTACAGGACTAGATGGCACAGTCTCAGAGTACAGGACCACATGGCACATTCTCAGAGTCCAGGACCAGATGGCACCGTCTCAGATTACAGGACCAGATGGCACAGTCTCAGAGTCCAGGACCAGATGGCACAGTCTCAGAGTCAAGGACCAGATGGCACCGTCTCAGATTACAGGACCAGATGGCACAGTCTCAGTGTACAGGATCAGATGGCACCGTCTCAGAGTACAGGACCAGATGGCACAGTCTCAGAGTACAGGACCAGATGGCACATTCGCAGAGTACAGGACCAGATGGCACCGTCTCAGAGTACAGGACCAAATGGTACAGTCTCAGAGTATAGTATCAGATGGCACAGTCTCAGAGTACAGGACCAGATGGCACCATCTCAGAGTACAGGACCAGTTGGCAAGTCTCAGAGTACAGGACCAGATGGCACAGTCTCAGAGTACAGGACCAGATGGCACATTCTCAGAATACAGGACCAGATGGCACGTTCTCAGAGTACAGGACCAGATGGCACATTCTAAGAGTACAGGACCAGATGGCACATTCTCGGAGTACAGGACCAGATGGCACCGTCTCAGAGTCCAGGACCAGAAGACTCAGTCTCAGAGTACAGGACCAGATGGCACATCCTCAGAGTACAGGACCAGTTGGCACCGTCTCAGAGTACAGGAACAGATGGCACAGTCTCAGTGTACAGGACCAATTGGCACCATCTCAGTGTACAGGAACAGATGGCACACTCATAGTACAGGACCAGATGGCACACTCAGAGTAAACGACCAGATGGCACCGTCTCAGAGTACAGGACCAGATGGCACCATCTCCAAGTACAGGACCAGATGGCACAGCCTCAGAGTACAGGACTAGTTGGCACCGTCTCAGTGTACAGGAACAGATGGCACCGTCTCAGAGGCAAAGACCAGATGGCAGCGTCTCAGATTAGAGGACCAGATGGCACCGTCTCAGAGTCCTGGACCAGATGGCACATTCTCAGAGTCCAGGACCAGATGGTTCAGTCGCAGAGTACAGGACCAGATGGCACTTTCTCAGAGTACAGGACCAGTTGGCACCGTCTCAGAGTACAGGAACAGATGGCACAGTCTCAGAGTACAGGACCAGATGGCACCGTCTCAGAGTACAGGAACAGATGGCACAGTCTCAGAGTCCTGGACCAGATGGCACATTCTCAGAATACAGAACCAGATGGCACAGTCTCAGAATACAGCACCAGATGGCACACTCAGAGTACAGGACCAGTTGGCAACATCTCAGATTAAAGGACCAGATGGCACAGTCTCAGAGTCAAGGACCAGATGGCACCGTCTCAGAGTACAGGACCAGTTAGCAACGTCTCAGAGTACAGGACCAGATGGCACAGTCTCAGAGTACAGGACCAGATGGCACAATCTCAGAGTACATCACCAGATGGCACTGTCTCATAGTACAGGACCAGTTGGCAAGTCTCAGAGTCAAGGACCAGATGGCACATTCTCAGAGTACAGGACCAGATGGCACTGTCTCAGTGTACAGGACCAGATGGTACAGTCTCAGAGTACAGGACCAAATGGTACAGTCTCAGAGTACAGTACCAGATGGCACAGTCTCAGAATACAGGACCAGATGGAACCATCTCAGAGTACTGGACCAGATGGCACCGCCTCAGAGTACAGGACCAGATGGCACCGTCTCAGTGTATTGGACCAGATGGCACACTCAGATTCAAGGATCAGATGGCACCGTCTCAGATTACAGGACCAGATGGGACAGTCCCAGAGTACAGGACCAGTTCGCAGGTCTCAGAGTACAGGACCAGATGGCACCGTCTCAGAGTACCGGACCAGATGGCACATTCTTAGAGTACACGACCAGATGGCACCGTCTCAGAGTACAGGACGAGATGGCACCGTTTCAGATTACAGGACTAGATGGCACAGTCTCAGATTACAGGACTAGATGGCACAGTCTCAGAGTACAGGATCAGATGACACCGTCTCAGAGTACAGGACCAGTTGGCAAGACTCAGAGTACAGGACCAGTTGGCAAGTCTCAGAGTACAGGTCCAGATGGCATATTCTCAGAGTACAGGATCAGATGGCACCGTCTCAGAGTACAGGACCAGATGGTACTGTCTCAGACTACAGGACCAGATGGCACAGTCTCGTAGTACAGGAGCAGATGGCACAGTCTCAGAGTGCAGGACCAGATGTTACAGTCTCAGATTACAGGACCAGATGGCACCATCTCACAGTACTGGACCAGATGGCACCATCTCAGAGTTCAGGACAAGATGGCACCGTCTCAGTGTGCAGGAACAAATGGTACCGTCTCAGTGTTCAGGACCAGATGGAACAGGCTCAGATTACAGGACCAGATGGCACAGTCTCAGAGTACAGGACCAGATGGCACCGTCTCAGTGTACAGGACCAGATGGAACCGTCTCAGTGTACAGGACCAAATGGTACAGTCTCAGAGTACAGGACCAGATGGCACAGTCTCTGAGTACAGGACCAGATGGCACCGTCTCACAGGACCAGATGGTACAGTCTCAGAGTACAGGACCAGATGGCACCGTCTCAGAGTACAGGACCAAATGGTACAGTCTCAGAGTACAGGACCAGATGGCACCGTCTCAGAGTACAGGACCAGATGGTACAGTCTCAGAGTACAGGACCAGATGGCACAGTCTCAGAGTACAGGACCAGATGGCACCGTCTCAGTGTACAGGACCAGATGGAACCGTCTCAGTGTACAGGACCAAATGGTACAGTCTCAGAGTACAGGACCAGATGGCACAGTCTCTGAGTACAGGACCAGATGGCACCGTCTCAGAGTACAGGACCAGATGGTACAGTCTCAGAGTACTGGACCAGATGGCACCGTCTCAGAGTACAGGACCAAATGGTACAGTCTCAGAGTACAGGACCAGATGGCACCGTCTCAGAGTACAGGACCAGATGGTACAGTCTCAGAGTACAGGACCAGATGGCACCGTCTCAGAGTACAGGACCAGATGGTACAGTCTCAGAGTACAGGACCAGATGGCACCTTCTCAGAGTACAGGACCAAATGGTACAGTCTCAGAGTACAGGACCAGATGGCACAGTCTCTGAGTACAGGACCAGATGGCACAGTCTCAGTGTACAGGACCAGATGGCACCATCTCCGAGTACAGGACCAGATGGCACAGTCTCAGTGTACAGGACCAGTTGGCACCGTCTCAGTGTACTGGAGCAGATGGAACAGACTCATAGTACAGGACCAGATGGCACACTCAGAGTACTGGACCAGATGGCACCGTCTCAGAGTCAAGGACCAGATGGCACCGTCTCAGAGTACAGGACCAGTTGGCAACATCTCAGAGTACAGGACCAGATGGCACAGTCTCAGAGTACATCACCAGATGGCACTGTCTCATAGTACAGGACCAGTTGGCAAGTCTCAGAGTCAAGGACCAGATGGCACATTCTCAGAGTACAGGACTAGATGGCACTGTCTCAGTGTACAGGACCAGATGGTACAGTCTCAGAGTACAGGACCTGTTGGCAACGTCTCAGAGTACAGGACCAGATGGCACCGTCTCAGAGTACAGGACCAAATGGTACAGTCTCAGAGTACAGTATCAGATGGCACAGTCTCAGAGTACAGGACCAGATGGCACCATCTCCGAGTACAGGACCAGATGGCACTGTCTCAGTGTACAGGACCAGATGGTACAGTCTCAGAGTACAGGACCAGATGGCACAGTCACTGAGTACAGGACCAGATGGCACCGTCTCAGAGTACAGGACCAGATGGTACAGTCTCAGAGTACAGGACCAGATGGCACCGTCTCAGAGTACAGGACCAAATGGTACAGTCTCAGAGTACAGGACCAGATGGCACAGTCTCTGAGTACAGGACCAGATGGCACAGTCTCAGTGTACAGGACCAGATGGCACCATCTCCGAGTACAGGACCAGATGGCACAGACTCAGTGTACAGGACCAGTTGGCACCGTCTCAGTGTACTGGAGCAGATGGAACAGACTCATAGTACAGGACCAGATGGCACACTCAGAGTACTGGACCAGATGGCACCGTCTCAGAGTCAAGGACCAGATGGCACCGTCTCAGAGTACAGGACCAGTTGGCAACATCTCAGAGTACAGGACCAGATGGCACAGTCTCAGAGTACATCACCAGATGGCACTGTCTCATAGTACAGGACCAGTTGGCAAGTCTCAGAGTCAAGGACCAGATGGCACATTCTCAGAGTACAGGACCAGATGGCACTGTCTCAGTGTACAGGACCAGATGGTACAGTCTCAGAGTACAGGACCTGTTGGCAACGTCTCAGAGTACAGGACCAGATGGCACCGTCTCAGAGTACAGGACCAAATGGTACAGTCTCAGAGTACAGTATCAGATGGCACAGTCTCAGAGTACAGGACCAGATGGCACCATCTCCGAGTACAGGACCAGATGGCACTGTCTCAGTGTACAGGACCAGATGGTACAGTCTCAGAGTACAGGACCAAATGGTACAGTCTCAGAGTACAGGACCAAATGGCACAGTCTCAGAGTACAGTACCAGATGGCACAGTCTCAGAATACAGGACCAGATGGCACCATCTCAGAGTACTGGACCAGATGGCACCGCCTCAGAGTACAGGACCAGATGGCACCGTCTCAGTGTATTGGACCAGATGGCACCGTCTCAGATTCAAGGACCAGATGGCACCGTCTCAGATTACAGGACCAGATGGGACAGTCCCAGAGTACAGGACCAGTTCACAGGTCTCAGAGTACAGGACCAGATGGCACCGTCTCAGAGTACCGGACCAGATGGCACATTCTTAGAGTACACGACCAGATGGCACCGTCTCAGAGTACAGGACCAGATGGCACCGTTTCAGATTACAGGACTAGATGGCACAGACTCAGAGTACAGGACCAGATGGCACATTCTCAGAGTCCAGGACCAGATGGCACCATCTCAGAGTACAGGAGCAGTTGGCACCGTCTCAGTGTTCAGGACCAGATGGAACAGGCTCAGATTACAGGACTAGATGGCACAGTCTCAGTGTGCAGGACCAGATCGCACAGTCTCAGAGTACAGGACCAGATGGCACCGTCTCAGAGTACAGGACCAAATTGTACAGTCTCAGACTACAGTATCAGATGGCACAGTCTCAGAGTACAGGACCAGATGACACCATCTCCGAGTACAGGACCAGATGGCACAGTCTCAGTGTACAGGACCAGTTGGCACCGTCTCAGTGTACTGGAGCAGATGGAACAGACTCATAGTACAGGACCAGATGGCACACTCAGAGTACAGGACCAGATGGCATCGTCTCAGAGTCAAGGACCAGATGGCACCGTCTCAGAGTACAGGACCAGTTGGCAACATCTCAGAGTACAGGACCAGATGGCACAGTCTCAGAGTACATCACCAGATGGCACTGTCTCATAGTACAGGACCAGTTGGCAAGTCTCAGAGTCAAGGACCAGATGGCACATTCTCAGAGTACAGGACCAGATGGCAACGTCTCAGAGTACAGGACCAGATGGTACAGTCTCAGAGTACAGGACCAAATGGTACAGTCTCAGAGTACAGTACCAGATGGCACCCTCAGAGTACAGGACCAAATGGTACGGTCTCAGAGTACAGTATCAGATGGCACAGTCTCAGAGTACAGGACCAGATGGCACCATCTCCGAGTACAGGACCAGATGGCACAGCCTCAGAGTACAGGACTAGATGGCACCGTCTCAGTGTACAGGACCAGATGGCACCGTCTCAGAGTCAAGGACCAGATGGCAGCGTCTCAGATTAGAGGACCAGATGGCACAGTCGCAGAGTACAGGACCAGTTGGCAAGACTCAGAGTACAGGACCAGTTGGCAAGTCTCAGAGTACAGGTCCAGATGGCATATTCTCAGAGTACAGGACCAGTTGGCAAGTCTCAGAGTACAGGACCAGATGGCACCGTCTCAGAGTACAGGACCAGATGGCACCGTCTCAGAGTACTGGACCAGATGGCACCGCCTCAGAGTACAGGACCAGATGGCACCGTCTCAGTGTATTGGACCAGATGGGACCGTCTCAGAGTCAAGGACCAGATGGCACTGTCTCAGATTACAGGACCAGATGGGACAGTCCCAGAGTACAGGACCAGTTCGCAGGTCTCAGAGTACAGGACCAGATGGCACCGTCTCAGAGTACCGGACCAGATGGCACATTCTTAGAGTACACGACAAGATGGCACCGTCTCAGAGTACAGGACCAGATGTCACCGTTTCAGATTACAGGACTAGATGGCACAGTCTCAGAGTACAGGACCACATGGCACATTCTCAGAGTCCAGGACCAGATGGCACCGTCTCAGTGTGCAGGGCCAAATGGTACTGTCTCAGAGTACAGGACCAGATGGCACCGTCTCAGTGTTCAGGACTAGATGGCACAGTCTCAGAGTACAGGACCAGATGGCACATTCTCAGAGTACAGGACCAGATGGCACCGTCTCAGAGTACAGGACCAAATTGTACAGTCTCAGACTACAGTATCAGATGGCACAGTCTCAGAGTACAGGACCAGATGACACCATCTCCGAGTACAGGACCAGATGGCACAGTCTCAGTGTACAGGACCAGTTGGCACCGTCTCAGTGTACTGGAGCAGATGGAACAGACTCATAGTACAGGACCAGATGGCACACTCAGAGTACAGGACCAGATGGCACCGTCTCAGAGTCAAGGACCAGATGGCACCGTCTCAGAGTACAGGACCAGTTGGCAACATCTCAGAGTACAGGACCAGATGGCACAGTCTCAGAGTACATCACCAGATGGCACTGTCTCATAGTACAGGACCAGTTGGCAAGTCTCAGAGTCAAGGACCAGATGGCACATTCTCAGAGTACAGGACCAGATGGCAACGTCTCAGAGTACAGGACCAGATGGTACAGTCTCAGAGTACAGGACCAAATGGTACAGTCTCAGAGTACAGTACCAGATGGCACCCTCAGAGTACAGGACCAAATGGTACAGTCTCAGAGTACAGTATCAGATGGCACAGTCTCAGAGTACAGGACCAGATGGCACCATCTCCGAGTACAGGACCAGATGGCACAGCCTCAGAGTACAGGACTAGATGGCACCGTCTCAGTGTACAGGACCAGATGGCACCGTCTCAGAGTCAAGGACCAGATGGCAGCGTCTCAGATTAGAGGACCAGATGGCACAGTCGCAGAGTACAGGACCAGTTGGCAAGACTCAGAGTACAGGACCAGTTGGCAAGTCTCAGAGTACAGGTCCAGATGGCATATTCTCAGAGTACAGGACCAGTTGGCAAGTCTCAGAGTACAGGACCAGATGGCACCGTCTCAGAGTACAGGACCAGATGGCACCGTCTCAGAGTACTGGACCAGATGGCACACTCAGAGTACAGGACCAGATGGCACCGTCTCAGAGTCAAGGACCAGATGGCACCGTCTCAGAATCAAGGACCAGATGGCACTGTCTCAGATTACAGGACCAGATGGGACAGTCCCAGAGTACAGGACCAGTTCGCAGGTCTCAGAGTACAGGACCAGATGGCACCGTCTCAGAGTACCGGACCAGATGGCACATTCTTAGAGTACACGACAAGATGGCACCGTCTCAGAGTACAGGACCAGATGTCACCGTTTCAGATTACAGGACTAGATGGCACAGTCTCAGAGTACAGGACCACATGGCACATTCTCAGAGTCCAGGACCAGATGGCACCGTCTCAGTGTGCAGGGCCAAATGGTACTGTCTCAGAGTACAGGACCAGATGGCACCGTCTCAGTGTTCAGGACTAGATGGCACAGTCTCAGAGTACAGGACCAGATGGCACATTCTCAGAGTACAGGACCAGATGGCACCGTCTCAGAGTACAGGACCAAATGGTACAGTCTCAGAGTATAGTATCAGATGGCACAGTCTCAGAGTACAGGACGAGATGGCACCATCTCCGAGTACAGGACCAGATGGCACAGTCTCAGAGTACAGGACCAGATGGTACTGTCTCAGAGTACAGGACCAGATGGCACATCCTCAGAGTACAGGACCAGTTGGCACCGTCTCAGAGTACAGGAACAGATGGCACAGTCTCAGTGTACAGGACCAATTGGCACCGTCTCAGTGTACAGGAGCAGATGGAACAGACTCATAGTACAGGACCAGATGGCACACTCATAGTACAGAACCAGATGGCACACTCAGAGTACACGACCAGATGGCACACTCAGAGTACACGACCAGATGGCACCGTCTCAGAGTACAGGACCAGATGGCACCATCTCCAAGTACAGGACCAGATGGCACAGCCTCAGAGTACAGGACTAGATGGCACCGTCTCAGTGTACAGGACCAGATGGCACCGTCTCAGAGTCAAGGACCAGATGGCAGCGTCTCAGATTAGAGGACCAGATGGCACCGTCTCAGAGTACTGGACCAGATGGCACATTCTCAGAGTCCAGGACCAGATGGTTCAGTCGCAGAGTACAGGACCAGATGGCACTTTCTCAGAGTACAGGACCAGTTGGCACCGTCTCAGAGTACCGGACCAGATGGCACATTCTTAGAGTACACGACAAGATGGCACCGTCTCAGAGTACAGGACCAAATTGTACAGTCTCAGACTACAGTATCAGATGGCACAGTCTCAGAGGACAGGACCAGATGACACCATCTCCGAGTACAGGACCAGATGGCACAGTCTCAGTGTACAGGACCAGTTGGCACCGTCTCAGTGTACTGGAGCAGATGGAACAGACTCATAGTACAGGACCAGATGGCACACTCAGAGTACAGGACCAGATGGCACCGTCTCAGAGTCAAGGACCAGATGGCACCGTCTCAGAGTACAGGACCAGTTGGCAACATCTCAGAGTACAGGACCAGATGGCACAGTCTCAGAGTACATCACCAGATGGCACTGTCTCATAGTACAGGACCAGTTGGCAAGTCTCAGAGTCAAGGACCAGATGGCACATTCTCAGAGTACAGGACCAGATGGCAACGTCTCAGAGTACAGGACCAGATGGTACAGTCTCAGAGTACAGGACCAAATGGTACAGTCTCAAAGTACAGTACCAGATGGCACCCTCAGAGTACAGGACCAAATGGTACAGTCTCAGAGTACAGTATCAGATGGCACAGTCTCAGAGTACAGGACCAGATGGCACCATCTCCGAGTACAGGACCAGATGGCACAGCCTCAGAGTACACGACTAGATGGCACCGTCTCAGTGTACAGGACCAGATGGCACCGTCTCAGAGTCAAGGACCAGATGGCAGCGTCTCAGATTAGAGGACCAGATGGCACAGTCGCAGAGTACAGGACCAGTTGGCAAGACTCAGAGTACAGGACCAGTTGGCAAGTCTCAGAGTACAGGTCCAGATGGCATATTCTCAGAGTACAGGACCAGTTGGCAAGTCTCAGAGTACAGGACCAGATGGCACCGTCTCAGAGTACAGGACCAGATGGCACCGTCTCAGAGTACTGGACCAGATGGCACCGCCTCAGAGTACAGGACCAGATGGCACCGTCTCAGTGTATTGGACCAGATGGGACCGTCTCAGAGTCAAGGACCAGATGGCACTGTCTCAGATTACAGGACCAGATGGGACAGTCCCAGAGTACAGGACCAGTTCGCAGGTCTCAGAGTACAGGACCAGATGGCACCGTCTCAGAGTACCGGACCAGATGGCACATTCTTAGAGTACACGACAAGATGGCACCGTCTCAGAGTACAGGACCAGATGTCACCGTTTCAGATTACAGGACTAGATGGCACAGTCTCAGAGTACAGGACCACATGGCACATTCTCAGAGTCCAGGACCAGATGGCACCGTCTCAGTGTGCAGGGCCAAATGGTACTGTCTCAGAGTACAGGACCAGATGGCACCGTCTCAGTGTTCAGGACTAGATGGCACAGTCTCAGAGTACAGGACCAGATGGCACATTCTCAGAGTACAGGACCAGATGGCACCGTCTCAGAGTACAGGACCAAATTGTACAGTCTCAGACTACAGTATCAGATGGCACAGTCTCAGAGTACAGGACCAGATGACACCATCTCCGAGTACAGGACCAGATGGCACAGTCTCAGAGTACAGGACCAGTTGGCACCGTCTCAGTGTACTGGAGCAGATGGAACAGACTCATAGTACAGGACCAGATGGCACACTCAGAGTACAGGACCAGATGGCACCGTCTCAGAGTCAAGGACCAGATGGCACCGTCTCAGAGTACAGGACCAGTTGGCAACATCTCAGAGTACAGGACCAGATGGCACAGTCTCAGAGTACATCACCAGATGGCACTGTCTCATAGTACAGGACCAGTTGGCAAGTCTCAGAGTCAAGGACCAGATGGCACATTCTCAGAGTACAGGACCAGATGGCAACGTCTCAGAGTACAGGACCAGATGGTACAGTCTCAGAGTACAGGACCAAATGGTACAGTCTCAGAGTACAGTACCAGATGGCACCCTCAGAGTACAGGACCAAATGGTACAGTCTCAGAGTACAGTATCAGATGGCACAGTCTCAGAGTACAGGACCAGATGGCACCATCTCCGAGTACAGGACCAGATGGCACCGTCTCAGAGTCAAGGACCAGATGGCAGCGTCTCAGATTAGAGGACCAGATGGCACAGTCGCAGAGTACAGGACCAGTTGGCAAGACTCAGAGGACAGGACCAGTTGGCAAGTCTCAGAGTACAGGTCCAGATGGCATATTCTCAGAGTACAGGACCAGTTGGCAAGTCTCAGAGTACAGGACCAGATGGCACCGTCTCAGAGTACAGGACCAGATGGCACCGTCTCAGAGTACTGGACCAGATGGCACCGCCTCAGAGTACAGGACCAGATGGCACCGTCTCAGTGTATTGGACCAGATGGGACCGTCTCAGAGTCAAGGACCAGATGGCACTGTCTCAGATTACAGGACCAGATGGGACAGTCCCAGAGTACAGGACCAGTTCGCAGGTCTCAGAGTACAGGACCAGATGGCACCGTCTCAGAGTACCGGACCAGATGGCACATTCTTAGAGTACACGACAAGATGGCACCGTCTCAGAGTACAGGACCAGATGTCACCGTTTCAGATTACAGGACTAGATGGCACAGTCTCAGAGTACAGGACCACATGGCACATTCTCAGAGTCCAGGACCAGATGGCACCGTCTCAGTGTGCAGGGCCAAATGGTACTGTCTCAGAGTACAGGACCAGATGGCACCGTCTCAGTGTTCAGGACTAGATGGCACAGTCTCAGAGTACAGGACCAGATGGCACATTCTCAGAGTACAGGACCAGATGGCACCGTCTCAGAGTACAGGACCAAATGGTACAGTCTCAGAGTATAGTATCAGATGGCACAGTCTCAGAGTACAGGACGAGATGGCACCATCTCCGAGTACAGGACCAGATGGCACAGTCTCAGAGTACAGGACCAGATGGTACTGTCTCAGAGTACAGGACCAGATGGCACATCCTCAGAGTACAGGACCAGTTGGCACCGTCTCAGAGTACAGGAACAGATGGCACAGTCTCAGTGTACAGGACCAATTGGCACCGTCTCAGTGTACAGGAGCAGATGGAACAGACTCATAGTACAGGACCAGATGGCACACTCATAGTACAGAACCAGATGGCACACTCAGAGTACACGACCAGATGGCACCGTCTCAGAGTACAGGACCAGATGGCACCATCTCCAAGTACAGGACCAGATGGCACAGCCTCAGAGTACAGGACTAGATGGCACCGTCTCAGTGTACAGGACCAGATGGCACCGTCTCAGAGTCAAGGACCAGATGGCAGCGTCTCAGATTAGAGGACCAGATGGCACCGTCTCAGAGTACTGGACCAGATGGCACATTCTCAGAGTCCAGGACCAGATGGTTCAGTCGCAGAGTACAGGACCAGATGGCACTTTCTCAGAGTACAGGACCAGTTGGCACCGTCTCAGAGTACAGGAACAGATGGCACAGTCTCAGAGTACAGGACCAGATGGCACCGTCTCAGAGTACAGGAACAGATGGCACAGTCTCAGAGTCCAGGACCAGATGGCACATTCTCAGAATACAGAACCAGATGGCACAGTCTCAGAATACAGGACCAGATGGCACACTCAGAGTACAGGACCAGTTGGCAACATCTCAGAGTAAAGGACCAGATGGCACAGTCTCAGAGTACAGGACCAGATGGTACTGTCTCAGAGTACAGGACCAGTTGGCAAGTCTCAGAGTACAGGACCAGATGGCACAGTCTCAGAGTACAGGACCAGATGGCACATTCTCAGAATACAGGACCAGATGGCACGTTCTCAGAGTACAGGACCATATGGGACATTCTTAGAGTACAGGACCAGATGGCACATTCTCGGAGTACAGGACCAGATGGCACCGTCTCAGAGTCCAGGACCAGATGGCTCTGTCTCAGAGTACAGGACCAGATGGCACATCCTCAGAGTACAGGACCAGTTGGCACCGTCTCAGAGTACAGGAACAGATGGCACAGTCTCAGTGTACAGGACCAGTTGGCACGGTCTCAGTGTACAGGAGCAGATGGAACAGACTCATAGTACAGGACCAGATGGCACCGTCTCAGAGTCAAGGACCAGATGGCACCGTCTCAGAGTACAGGACCAGTTGGCTACGTCTCAGAGTACAGGACCAGATGGCACAATCTCAGATTACATCACCAGATGGCACTGTCTCATAGTACAGGACCAGATGGCTCAGTCTCAGAATACAGGACCAGATGGCACCATCTCAGAGTACTGGACCAGATGGCACCGCCTCAGAGTACAGGACCAGATGGCACCGTCTCAGTGTATTGGACCAGATGGCACCGTCTCAGATTCAAGGACCAGATGGCACCGTCTCAGATTACAGGACCAGATGGGACAGTCCCAGAGTACAGGACCAGTTCGCAGGTCTCAGAGTACAGGACCAGATGGCACCGTCTCAGAGTACCGGACCAGATGGCACATTCTTAGAGTACACGACCAGATGGCACCGTCTCAGAGTACAGGACCAGATGGCACCGTTTCAGATTACAGGACTAGATGGCACAGTCTCAGAGTACAGGACCAGATGGCACATTCTCAGAGTCCAGGACCAGATGGCACCGTCTCAGATTACAGGACTAGATGGCACCGTCTCAGAGTACAGGACCAGTTGGCAAGTCTCAGAGTCAAGGACTAGATGGCACATTCTCAGAATACAGGACCAGATGGCACTGTCTCAGTGTACAGGACCAGATGGTACAGTCTCAGAGTACAGGACCAAATGGTACAGTCTCAGAGTACAGTACCAGATGGCACCGTCTCAGAGTACAGGACCAAATGGTACAGTCTCAGAGTACAGTATCAAATGGCACAGTCTCAGAGTACAGGACCAGATGGCACCATCTCCGAGTACAGGACCAGATGGCACAGCCTCAGAGTACAGGACTAGATGGCACCGTCTCAGTGTACAGGACCAGATGGCAGCGTCTCAGATTAGAGGACCAGATGGCACAGTCGCAGAGTACAGGACCAGTTGGCAAGACTCAGAGTACAGGACCAGTTGGCAAGTCTCAGAGTACAGGTCCAGATGGCATATTCTCAGAGTACAGGACCAGTTGGCAAGTCTCAGAGTACAGGACCAGATGGCACCGTCTCAGAGTACAGGACCAGATGGCACCGTCTCAGAGTACTGGACCAGATGGCACATTCTCAGAGTCCACGACCAGATGGTTTAGTCGCAGAGTACAGGACCAGATGGCACTTTCTCAGAGTACAGGACCAGTTGGCACCGTCTCAGAGTACAGGACCAGATGGTACAGTCTCAGAGTACAGGACCAAATGGTACAGTCTCAGAGTACAGTACCAGATGGCACACTCAGAATACAGGACCAGATGGCACCATCTCAGAGTACTGGACCAGATGGCACCGCCTCAGAGTACAGGACCAGATGGCACCGTCTCAGAGTCAAGGACCAGATGGCACCGTCTCAGATTACAGGACCAGATGGGACAGTCCCAGAGTACAGGACCAGTTTGCAGGTCTCAGAGTACAGGACCAGATGGCACCGTCTCAGAGTACCGGACCAGATGGCACATTCTTAGAGTACACGACAAGATGGCACCGTCTCAGAGTACAGGACCAGATGTCACCGTTTCAGATTACAGGACTAGATGGCACAGTCTCAGAGTACAAGACCACATGGCACATTCTCAGAGTCCAGGACCAGATGGCACCGTCTCAGTGTGCAGGGCCAAATGGTACTGTCTCAGAGTACAGGACCAGATGGAACAGGCTCAGAGTACAGGACCAGATGGCACCGTCTCAGATTACAGGACTAGATGGCACAGTCTCAGAGTACAGGACCAGATGGCACATTCTCAGAGTACAGGACCAGATGGCACCGTCTCAGAGTACAGGACCAAATGGTACAGTCTCAGAGTATAGTATCAGATGGCACAGTCTCAGAGTACATCACCAGATGGCACTGTCTCATAGTACAGGACCAGTTGGCAAGTCTCAGAGTCAAGGACCAGATGGCACATT
Organism: Hypanus sabinus; assembly: GCF_030144855.1. NCBI lineage: Eukaryota > Metazoa > Chordata > Chondrichthyes > Myliobatiformes > Dasyatidae > Hypanus > Hypanus sabinus. The sequence goes on from NC_082722.1 coordinate 2,327,991, forward strand.
CTCAGAGTACAGGACCAGATGGCACTGTCTCAGTGTACAGGACCAGATGGTACAGTCTCAGAGTACAGGACCTGTTGCCAACGTCTCAGAGTACAGGACCAGATGGCACCGTCTCAGAGTACAGGACCAAATGGTACAGTCTCAGAGTACAGTATCAGATGGCACAGTCTCAGAGTACAGGACCAGATGGCACCATCTCCGAGTACAGGACCAGATGGCACTGTCTCAGTGTACAGGACCAGATGGTACAGTCTCAGAGTACAGGACCAAATGGTACAGTCTCAGAGTACAGTACCAGATGGCACAGTCTCAGAATACAGGACCAGATGGCACCATCTCAGAGTACTGGACCAGATGGCACCGCCTCAGAGTACAGGACCAGATGGCACCGTCTCAGTGTATTGGACCAGATGGCACCGTCTCAGATTCAAGGACCAGATGGCACCGTCTCAGATTACAGGACCAGATGGGACAGTCCCAGAGTACAGGACCAGTTCGCAGGTCTCAGAGTACAGGATCAGATGGCACCGTCTCAGAGTACCGGACCAGATGGCACATTCTTAGAGTACACGACCAGATGGCACCGTCTCAGAGTACAGGACCAGATGGCACCGTTTCAGATTACAGGACTAGATGGCACAGACTCAGAGTACAGGACCAGATGGCACATTCTCAGAGTCCAGGACCAGATGGCACCATCTCAGAGTACAGGAGCAGTTGGCACCGTCTCAGTGTTCAGGACCAGATGGAACAGGCTCAGATTACAGGACTAGATGGCACACTCAGAGTACAGGAACAGATGGCACTGTCTCAGTGTACAGGACCAGATGGTACAGTCTCAGAGTACAGGACCAAATGGTACAGTCTCAGAGTACAGTACCAGATGGCACAGTCTCAGAATACAGGACCAGATGGCACCATCTCAGAGTACTGGACCAGATGGCACCGCCTCAGAGTACAGGACCAGATGGCACCCTCAGTGTATTGGACCAGATGGCACCGTCTCAGATTCAAGGACCAGATGGCACCGTCTCAGATTACAGGACCAGATGGGACAGTCCCAGAGTACAGGACCAGTTCGCAGGTCTCAGAGTACAGGACCAGATGGCACCGTCTCAGAGTACCGGACCAGATGGCACATTCTTAGAGTACACGACCAGATGGCACCGTCTCAGAGTACAGGACCAGATGGCACCGTTTCAGATTACAGGACTAGATGGCACAGACTCAGAGTACAGGACCAGATGGCACGTTCTCAGAGTCCAGGACCAGATGGCACCATCTCAGAGTACAGGAGCAGTTGGCACCGTCTCAGTGTTCAGGACCAGATGGAACAGACTCATAGTACAGGACCAGATGGCACACTCAGAGTACAGGACCAGATGGCACAGTCTCAGAGTCAAGGACCAGATGGCACCGTCTCAGAGTACAGGACCAGTTGGCAACATCTCAGAGTACAGGACCAGATGGCACAGTCTCAGAGTACATCACCAGATGGCACTGTCTCATAGTACAGGACCAGTTGGCAAGTCTCAGAGTCAAGGACCAGATGGCACATTCTCAGAGTACAGGACCAGATGGCAACGTCTCAGAGTACAGGACCAGATGGTACATTCTCAGAGTACAGGACCAAATGGTACAGTCTCAGAGTACAGTACCAGATGGCACCCTCAGAGTACAGGACCAAATGGTACAGTCTCAGAGTACAGTATCAGATGGCACAGTCTCAGAGTACAGGACCAGATGGCACCATCTCCGAGTGCAGGACCAGATGGCACAGCCTCAGAGTACAGGACTAGATGGCACCGTCTCAGTGTACAGGACCAGATGGCACAGTCTCAGAGTCAAGGACCAGATGGCAGCGTCTCAGATTAGAGGACCAGATGGCACAGTCGCAGAGTACAGGACCAGTTGGCAAGACTCAGAGTACAGGACCAGTTGGCAAGTCTCAGAGTACAGGTCCAGATGGCATATTCTCAGAGTACAGGACCAGTTGGCAAGTCTCAGAGTACAGGACCAGATGGCACCATCTCAGAGTACAGGACCAGATGGCACCGTCTCAGAGTACTGGACCAGATGGCACCGCCTCAGAGTACAGGACCAGATGGCACCGTCTCAGTGTATTGGACCAGATGGGACCGTCTCAGAGTCAAGGACCAGATGGCACTGTCTCAGATTACAGGACCAGATGGGACAGTCCCAGAGTACAGGACCAGTTCGCAGGTCTCAGAGTACAGGACCAGATGGCACCGTCTCAGAGTACCGGACCAGATGGCACATTCTTAGAGTACACGACAAGATGGCACCGTCTCAGAGTACAGGACCAGATGTCACCGTTTCAGATTACAGGACTAGATGGCACAGTCTCAGAGTACAGGACCACATGGCACATACTCAGAGTCCAGGACCAGATGGCACCGTCTCAGTGTGCAGGGCCAAATGGTACTGTCTCAGAGTACAGGACCAGATGGCACCGTCTCAGTGTTCAGGACTAGATGGCACAGTCTCAGAGTACAGGACCAGATGGCACATTCTCAGAGTACAGGACCAGATGGCACCGTCTCAGAGTACAGGACCAAATGGTACAGTCTCAGAGTATAGTATCAGATGGCACAGTCTCAGAGTACAGGACGAGATGGCACCATCTCCGAGTACAGGACCAGATGGCACAGTCTCAGAGTACAGGACCAGATGGTACTGTCTCAGAGTACAGGACCAGATGGCACATCCTCAGAGTACAGGACCAGTTGGCACCGTCTCAGAGTACAGGAACAGATGGCACATCCTCAGAGTACAGGACCAGTTGGCACCGTCTCAGAGTACAGGAACAGATGGCACAGTCTCAGTGTACAGGACCAATTGGCACCGTCTCAGTGTACAGGAGCAGATGGAACAGACTCATAGTACAGGACCAGATGGCACACTCATAGTACAGAACCAGATGGCACACTCAGAGTACACGACCAGATGGCACCGTCTCAGAGTACAGGACCAGATGGCACCATCTCCAAGTACAGGACCAGATGGCACAGCCTCAGAGTACAGGACTAGATGGCACCGTCTCAGTGTACAGGACCAGATGGCACCGTCTCAGAGTCAAGGACCAGATGGCAGCGTCTCAGATTAGAGGACCAGATGGCACCGTCTCAGAGTACTGGACCAGATGGCACATTCTCAGAGTCCAGGACCAGATGGTTCAGTCGCAGAGTACAGGACCAGATGGCACTTTCTCAGAGTACAGGACCAGTTGGCACCGTCTCAGAGTACAGGAACAGATGGCACAGTCTCAGAGTACAGGACCAGATGGCACCGTCTCAGAGTACAGGAACAGATGGCACAGTCTCAGAGTCCAGGACCAGATGGCACATTCTCAGAATACATAACCAGATGGCACAGTCTCAGAATACAGGACCAGATGGCACACTCAGAGTACAGGACCAGTTGGCAACATCTCAGAGTAAAGGACCAGATGGCACAGTCTCAGAGTACAGGACCAGATGGTACTGTCTCAGAGTACAGGACCAGTTGGCAAGTCTCAGAGTACAGGACCAGATGGCACAGTCTCAGAGTACAGGACCAGATGGCACATTCTCAGAATACAGGACCAGATGGCACGTTCTCAGAGTACAGGACCAGATGGCACCGTCTCAGAGTCCAGGACCAGATGGCTCAGTCTCAGAGTACAGGACCAGATGGCACATCCTCAGAGTACAGGACCAGTTGGCACCGTCTCAGAGTACAGGAACAGATGGCACAGTCTCAGTGTACAGGACCAGTTGGCACGGTCTCAGTGTACAGGAGCAGATGGAACAGACTCATAGTACAGGACCAGATGGCACCGTCTCAGAGTCAAGGACCAGATGGCACCGTCTCAGAGTACAGGACCAGTTGGCAACGTCTCAGAGTACAGGACCAGATGGCACAATCTCAGAGTACATCACCAGATGGCACTGTCTCATAGTACAGGACCAGATGGTACAGTCTCAGAGTACAGGACCAAATGGTACAGTCTCAGAGTACAGTACCAGATGGCACAGTCTCAGAATACAGGACCAGATGGCACCATCTCAGAGTACTGGACCAGATGGCACCGCCTCAGAGTACAGGACCAGATGGCACCGTCTCAGTGTATTGGACCAGATGGCACCGTCTCAGATTCAAGGACCAGATGGCACCGTCTCAGATTACAGGACCAGATGGGTCAGTCCCAGAGTACAGGACCAGTTCGCAGGTCTCAGAGTACAGGACCAGATGGCACCGTCTCAGAGTACCGGACCAGATGGCACATTCTTAGAGTACACGACCAGATGGCACCGTCTCAGAGTACAGGACCAGATGGCACCGTTTCAGATTACAGGACTAGATGGCACAGTCTCAGAGTACAGGACCAGATGGCACATTCTCAGAGTCCAGGACCAGATGGCACCGTCTCAGATTACAGGACTAGATGGCACCGTCTCAGAGTACAGGACCAGTTGGCAAGTCTCAGAGTCAAAGACCAGATGGCACATTCTCAGAATACAGGACCAGATGGCACTGTCTCAGTGTACAGGACCAGATGGTACAGTCTCAGAGTACAGGACCAAATGGTACAGTCTCAGAGTACAGTACCAGATGGCACCGTCTCAGAGTACAGGACCAAATGGTACAGTCTCAGAGTACAGTACCAGATGGCACCGTCTCAGAGTACAGGACCAAATGGTACAGTCTCAGAGTACAGTATCAAATGGCACAGTCTCAGAGTACAGGACCAGATGGCACCATCTGCGAGTACAGGACCAGATGGCACAGCCTCAGAGTACAGGACTAGATGGCACCGTCTCAGTGTACAGGACCAGATGGCAGCGTCTCAGATTAGAGGACCAGATGGCACAGTCGCAGAGTACAGGACCAGTTGGCAAGACTCAGAGTACAGGACCAGTTGGCAAGTCTCAGAGTACAGGTCCAGATGGCATATTCTCAGAGTACAGGACCAGTTGGCAAGTCTCAGAGTACAGGACCAGATGGCACCGTCTCAGAGTACAGGACCAGATGGCACCGGCTCAGAGTACTGGACCAGATGGCACATTCTCAGAGTCCACGACCAGATGGTTTAGTCGCAGAGTACAGAACCAGATGGCACTTTCTCAGAGTACAGGACCAGTTGGCACCGTCTCAGAGTACAGGACCAGATGGTACAGTCTCAGAGTACAGGACCAAATGGTACAGTCTCAGAGTACAGTACCAGATGGCACACTCAGAATACAGGACCAGATGGCACCATCTCAGAGTACTGGACCAGATGGCACCGCCTCAGAGTACAGGACCAAATGGCACCGTCTCAGAGTCAAGGACCAGATGGCACCGTCTCAGATTACAGGACCAGATGGGACAGTCCCAGAGTACAGGACCAGTTTGCAGGTCTCAGAGTACAGGACCAGATGGCACCGTCTCAGAGTACCGGACCAGATGGCACATTCTTAGAGTACACGACAAGATGGCACCGTCTCAGAGTACAGGACCAGATGTCACCGTTTCAGATTACAGGACTAGATGGCACAGTCTCAGAGTACAAGACCACATGGCACATTCTCAGAGTCCAGGACCAGATGGCACCGTCTCAGTGTGCAGGGCCAAATGGTACTGTCTCAGAGTACAGGACCAGATGGAACAGGCTCAGAGTACAGGACCAGATGGCACCGTCTCAGATTACAGGACTAGATGGCACAGTCTCAGAGTACAGGACCAGATGGCACATTCTCAGAGTACAGGACCAGATGGCACCGTCTCAGAGTACAGGACCAAATGGTACTGTCTCAGAGTATAGTATCAGATGGCACAGTCTCAGAGTACAAGACCAGATGGCACCATCTCCGAGTACAGGACCAGATGGCACAGTCTCAGAGTACAGGACCAGATGGTACTGTCTCAGAGTACAGGACCAGTTGGCAAGTCTCAGAGTACAGGACCAGGTGGCACAGTCTCAGAGTACAGGACCAGATGGCACATTCTCAGAATACAGGACCATATGGCACATTCTAAGAGTACAGGACCAGATGGCACATTCTCGGAGTACAGGACCAGATGGCACCGTCTCAGAGTCCAGGACCAGATGACTCAGTCTCAGAGTACAGGACCAGATGGCACATCCTCAGAGTACAGGAACAGTTGGCACCGTCTCAGAGTACAGGAACAGATGGCACCGTCTCAGTGTACAGGACCAGTTGGCACGGTCTCAGTGTACAGGAGCAGATGGAACAGACTCAGAGTACATCACCAGATGGCACTGTCTCATAGTACAGGACCAGTTGGCAAGTCTCAGAGTCAAGGACCAGATGGCACATTCTCAGAGTACAGGACCAGATGGCACTGTCTCAGTGTACAGGACCAGATGGTACAGTCTCAGAGTACAGGACCAAATGGTACAGTCTCAGAGTACAGTACCAGAAGGCACATCCTCAGAGTACAGGACCAGTTGGCACCGTCTCAGAGTACAGGAACAGATGGCACAGTCTCAGTGTACAGGACCAGTTGGCACCGTCTCAGTGTACAGGAGCAGATGGAACAGACTCATAGTACAGGACCAGATGGCACATTCATAGTACAGGACCAGATGGCACACTCAGAGTACACGACCAGATGGCACCGTCTCAGAGTACAGGACCAGATGGCACCATCTCCAAGTACAGGACCAGATGGCACAGCCTCAGAGTACAGGACTAGATGGCACCGTCTCAGTGTACAGGACCAGATGGCACCGTCTCAGAGTCAAGGACCAGATGGCAGCGTCTCAGATTAGAGGACCAGATGGCACCGTCTCAGAGTACTGGACCAGATGGCACATTCTCAGAGTCCAGGACCAGATGGCTCAGTCTCAGAGTACAGGACCAGATGGCACATCCTCAGAGTACAGGACCAGTTGGCACCGTCTCAGAGTACAGGAACAGATGGCACAGTCTCAGTGTACAGGACCAGATGGCACAGTCTCAGAGTCCAGGACCAGATGGCTCAGTCTCAGAGTACAGGACCAGATGGCACGTTCTCAGAGTACAGGACCAGATGGCACCGTCTCAGAGTACAGGACCAGTTGGCAACGTCTCAGAGTACAGGACCAGATGGCACAATCTCAGAGTACATCACCAGATGGCACTGTCTCATAGTACAGGACCAGATGGTACAGTCTCAGAGTACAGGACCAAATGGTACAGTCTCAGAGTACAGTACCAGATGGCACAGTCTCAGAATACAGGACCAGATGGCACCATCTCAGAGTACTGGACCAGATGGCACCGCCTCAGAGTACAGGACCAGATGGCACCGTCTCAGTGTATTGGACCAGATGGCACCGTCTCAGATTCAAGGACCAGATGGCACCGTCTCAGATTACAGGACCAGATGGGTCAGTCCCAGAGTACAGGACCAGTTCGCAGGTCTCAGAGTACAGGACCAGATGGCACCGTCTCAGAGTACCGGACCAGATGGCACATTCTTAGAGTACACGACCAGATGGCACCGTCTCAGAGTACAGGACCAGATGGCACCGTTTCAGATTACAGGACTAGATGGCACAGTCTCAGAGTACAGGACCAGATGGCACATTCTCAGAGTCCAGGACCAGATGGCACCGTCTCAGATTACAGGACTAGATGGCACCGTCTCAGAGTACAGGACCAGTTGGCAAGTCTCAGAGTCAAAGACCAGATGGCACATTCTCAGAATACAGGACCAGATGGCACTGTCTCAGTGTACAGGACCAGATGGTACAGTCTCAGAGTACAGGACCAAATGGTACAGTCTCAGAGTACAGTACCAGATGGCACCGTCTCAGAGTACAGGACCAAATGGTACAGTCTCAGAGTACAGTATCAAATGGCACAGTCTCAGAGTACAGGACCAGATGGCACCATCTGCGAGTACAGGACCAGATGGCACAGCCTCAGAGTACAGGTCTAGATGGCACCGTCTCAGTATACAGGACCAGATGGCAGCGTCTCAGATTAGAGGACCAGATGGCACAGTCGCAGAGTACAGGACCAGTTGGCAAGACTCAGAGTACAGGACCAGTTGGCAAGTCTCAGAGTACAGGTCCAGATGGCATATTCTCAGAGTACAGGACCAGTTGGCAAGTCTCAGAGTACAGGACCAGATGGCACCGTCTCAGAGTACAGGACCAGATGGCACCGGCTCAGAGTACTGGACCAGATGGCACATTCTCAGAGTCCACGACCAGATGGTTTAGTCGCAGAGTACAGGACCAGATGGCACTTTCTCAGAGTACAGGACCAGTTGGCACCGTCTCAGAGTACAGGACCAGATGGTACAGTCTCAGAGTACAGGACCAAATGGTACAGTCTCAGAGTACAGTACCAGATGGCACACTCAGAATACAGGACCAGATGGCACCATCTCAGAGTACTGGACCAGATGGCACCGCCTCAGAGTACAGGACCAGATGGCACCGTCTCAGAGTCAAGGACCAGATGGCACCGTCTCAGATTACAGGACCAGATGGGACAGTCCCAGAGTACAGGACCAGTTTGCAGGTCTCAGAGTACAGGACCAGATGGCACCGTCTCAGAGTACCGGACCAGATGGCACATTCTTAGAGTACACGACAAGATGGCACCGTCTCAGAGTACAGGACCAGATGTCACCGTTTCAGATTACAGGACTAGATGGCACAGTCTCAGAGTACAAGACCACATGGCACATTCTCAGAGTCCAGGACCAGATGGCACCGTCTCAGTGTGCAGGGCCAAATGGTACTGTCTCAGAGTACAGGACCAGATGGAACAGGCTCAGAGTACAGGACCAGATGGCACCGTCTCAGATTACAGGACTAGATGGCACAGTCTCAGAGTACAGGACCAGATGGCACATTCTCAGAGTACAGGACCAGATGGCACCGTCTCAGAGTACAGGACCAAATGGTACTGTCTCAGAGTATAGTATCAGATGGCACAGTCTCAGAGTACAAGACCAGATGGCACCATCTCCGAGTACAGGACCAGATGGCACAGTCTCAGAGTACAGGACCAGATGGTACTGTCTCAGAGTACAGGACCAGTTGGCAAGTCTCAGAGTACAGGACCAGGTGGCACAGTCTCAGAGTACAGGACCAGATGGCACATTCTCAGAATACAGGACCATATGGCACATTCTAAGAGTACAGGACCAGATGGCACATTCTCGGAGTACAGGACCAGATGGCACCGTCTCAGAGTCCAGGACCAGATGACTCAGTCTCAGAGTACAGGACCAGATGGCACATCCTCAGAGTACAGGACCAGTTGGCACCGTCTCAGAGTACAGGAACAGATGGCACAGTCTCAGTGTACAGGACCAGTTGGCACGGTCTCAGTGTACAGGAGCAGATGGAACAGACTCATAGTACAGGACCAGATGGCACATTCATAGTACAGGACCAGATGGCACACTCAGAGTACACGACCAGATGGCACCGTCTCAGAGTACAGGACCAGATGGCACCATCTCCAAGTACAGGACCAGATGGCACAGCCTCAGAGTACAGGACTAGATGGCACCGTCTCAGTGTACAGGACCAGATGGCACCGTCTCAGAGTCAAGGACCAGATGGCAGCGTCTCAGATTAGAGGACCATATGGCACCGTCTCAGAGTACTGGACCAGATAGCACATTCTCAGAGTCCAGGACCAGATGTTTCAGTCGCAGAGTACAGGACCAGATGGCACTTTCTCAGAGTACAGGACCAGTTGGCACCGTCTCAGAGTACAGGAACAGATGGCACAGTCTCAGACTACAGGACCAGATGGCACAGTCTCAGAGTCCAGGACCAGATGGCTCAGTCTCAGAGTACAGGACCAGATGGCACATCCTCAGAGTACAGGACCAGTTGGCACCGTCTCAGAGTACAGGAACAGATGGCACAGTCTCAGTGTACAGGACCAGTTGGCACGGTCTCAGTGTACAGGAGCAGATGGAACAGACTCATAGTACAGGACCAGATGGCACCGTCTCAGAGTCAAGGACCAGATGGCACCGTCTCAGAGTACAGGACCAGTTGGCAACGTCTCAGAGTACAGGACCAGATGGCACAATCTCAGAGTACATCACCAGATGGCACTGTCTCATAGTACAGGACCAGATGGTACAGTCTCAGAGTACAGGACCAAATGGTACAGTCTCAGAGTACAGTACCAGATGGCACAGTCTCAGAATACAGGACCAGATGGCACCATCTCAGAGTACTGGACCAGATGGCACCGCCTCAGAGTACAGGACCAGATGGCACCGTCTCAGTGTATTGGACCAGATGGCACCGTCTCAGATTCAAGGACCAGATGGCACCGTCTCAGATTACAGGACCAGATGGGACAGTCCCAGATTACAGGACCAGTTCGCAGGTCTCAGAGTACAGGACCAGATGGCACCGTCTCAGAGTACCGGACCAGATGGCACATTCTTAGAGTACACGACCAGATGGCACCGTCTCAGAGTACAGGACCAGATGGCACCGTTTCAGATTACAGGACTAGATGGCACAGTCTCAGAGTACAGGACCAGATGGCACATTCTCAGAGTCCAGGACCAGATGGCACCGTCTCAGATTACAGGACTAGATGGCACCGTCTCAGAGTACAGGACCAGTTGGCAAGTCTCAGAGTCAAAGACCAGATGGCACATTCTCAGAATACAGGACCAGATGGCACTGTCTCAGTGTACAGGACCAGATGGTACAGTCTCAGAGTACAGGACCAAATGGTACAGTCTCAGAGTACAGTACCAGATGGCACCGTCTCAGAGTACAGGACCAAATGGTACAGTCTCAGAGTACAGTATCAAATGGCACAGTCTCAGAGTACAGGACCAGATGGCACCATCTGCGAGTACAGGACCAGATGGCACAGCCTCAGAGTACAGGACTAGATGGCACCGTCTCAGTGTACAGGACCAGATGGCAGCGTCTCAGATTAGAGGACCAGATGGCACAGTCGCAGAGTACAGGACCAGTTGGCAAGACTCAGAGTACAGGACCAGTTGGCAAGTCTCAGAGTACAGGTCCAGATGGCATATTCTCAGAGTACAGGACCAGTTGGCAAGTCTCAGAGTATAGGACCAGATGGCACCGTCTCAGAGTACAGGACCAGATGGCACCGGCTCAGAGTACTGGACCAGATGGCACATTCTCAGAGTCCACGACCAGATAGTTTAGTCGCAGAGTACAGGACCAGATGGCACTTTCTCAGAGTACAGGACCAGTTGGCACCGTCTCAGAGTACAGGACCAGATGGTACAGTCTCAGAGTACAGGACCAAATGGTACAGTCTCAGAGTACAGTACCAGATGGCACACTCAGAATACAGGACCAGATGGCACCATCTCAGAGTACTGGACCAGATGGCACCGCCTCAGAGTACAGGACCAGATGGCACCGTCTCAGAGTCAAGGACCAGATGGCACCGTCTCAGATTACAGGACCAGATGGGACAGTCCCAGAGTACAGGACCAGTTTGCAGGTCTCAGAGTACAGGACCAGATGGCACCGTCTCAGAGTACCGGACCAGATGGCACATTCTTAGAGTACACGACCAGATGGCACCGTCTCAGAGTACAGGACCAGATGTCACCGTTTCAGATTACAGGACTAGATGGCACAGTCTCAGAGTACAAGACCACATGGCACATTCTCAGAGTCCAGGACCAGATGGCACCGTCTCAGTGTGCAGGGCCAAATGGTACTGTCTCAGAGTACAGGACCAGATGGAACAGGCTCAGAGTACAGGACCAGATGGCACCGTCTCAGATTACAGGACTAGATGGCACAGTCTCAGAGTACAGGACCAGATGGCACATTCTCAGAGTACAGGACCAGATGGCACCGTCTCAGAGTACAGGACCAAATGGTACTGTCTCAGAGTATAGTATCAGATGGCACAGTCTCAGAGTACAAGACCAGATGGCACCATCTCCGAGTACAGGACCAGATGGCACAGTCTCAGAGTACAGGACCAGATGGTACTGTCTCCGAGTACAGGACCAGTTGGCAAGTCTCAGAGTACAGGACCAGGTGGCACAGTCTCAGAGTACAGGACCAGATGGCACATTCTCAGAATACAGGACCATATGGCACATTCTAAGAGTACAGGACCAGATGGCACATTCTCGGAGTACAGGACCAGATGGCACCGTCTCAGAGTCCAGGACCAGATGACTCAGTCTCAGAGTACAGGACCAGATGGCACATCCTCAGAGTACAGGACCAGTTGGCACCGTCTCAGAGTACAGGAACAGATGGCACAGTCTCAGTGTACAGAACCAGTTGGCACGGTCTCAGTGTACAGGAGCAGATGGAACAGACTCATAGTACAGGACCAGATGGCACACTCAGAGTGCAGGACCAGATGGCACCGTCTCAGAGTCAAGGACCAGATGGCACCGTCTCAGAGTACAGGACCAGTTGGCAACGTCTCAGAGTACAGGACGAGATGGCACAGTCTCAGAGTACATCACCAGATGGCACTGTCTCATAGTACAGGACCAGTTGGCAAGTCTCAGAGTCAAGGACCAGATGGCACATTCTCAGAGTACAGGACCAGATGGCACTGTCTCAGTGTACAGGACCAGATGGTACAGTCTCAGAGTACAGGACCAAATGGTACAGTCTCAGAGTACAGTACCAGATGGCACATCCTCAGAGTACAGGACCAGTTGGCACCGTCTCAGAGTACAGGAACAGATGGCACAGTCTCAGTGTACAGGACCAGTTGGCACCGTCTCAGTGTACAGGAGCAGATGGAACAGACTCATAGTACAGGACCAGATGGCACACTCATAGTACAGGACCAGATGGCACACTCAGAGTACACGACCAGATGGCACCGTCTCAGAGTACAGGACCAGATGGCACCATCTCCAAGTACAGGACCAGATGGCACAGCCTCAGAGTACAGGACTAGATGGCACCGTCTCAGTGTACAGGACCAGATGGCACCGTCTCAGAGTCAAGGACCAGATGGCAGCGTCTCAGATTAGAGGACCAGATGGCACCGTCTCAGAGTACTGGACCAGATGGCACATTCTCAGAGTCCAGGACCAGATGGTTCAGTCGCAGAGTACAGGACCAGATGGCACTTTCTCAGAGTACAGGACCAGTTGGCACCGTCTCAGAGTACAGGAACAGATGGCACAGTCTCAGACTACAGGACCAGATGGCACCGTCTCAGAGTACAGGAACAGATGGCACAGTCTCAGAGTCCAGGACCAGATGGCACATTCTCAGAATACAGAACGAGATGGCACAGTCTCAGAATACAGGACCAGATGGCACACTCAGAGTACAGGACCAGTTGGCAACATCTCAGAGTAAAGGACCAGATGGCACATTCTCAGAGTACAGGACCAGATGGTACTGTCTCAGAGTACAGGACCAGTTGGCAAGTCTCAGAGTACAGGACCAGATGGCACAGTCTCAGAGTACAGGACCCGATGGCACAGTCTCAGAGTACAGGACCAGATGGCACATTCTCAGAATACAGGACCAGATGGCACGTTCTCAGAGTACAGGACCATATGGCACATTCTTAGAGTACAGGACCAGATGGCACATTCTCGGAGTACAGGACCAGATGGCACTGTCTCAGAGTCCAGGACCAGATGGCTCAGTCGCAGAGTACAGGACCAGATGGCACTTTCTCAGAGTACAGGACCAGTTGGCACCGTCTCAGAGTACAGGAACAGATGGCACAGTCTCAGAGTACAGGACCAGATGGCACCGTCTCAGAGTACAGGAACAGATGGCACAGTCTCAGAGTCCAGGACCAGATGGGACATTCTCAGAATACAGAACCAGATGGCACAGTCTCAGAATACAGGACCAGATGGCACACTCAGAGTACAGGACCAGTTGGCAACGTCTCAGAGTAAAGGACCAGATGGCACAGTCTCAGAGTACAGGACCAGATGGTACTGTCTCAGAGTACAGGACCAGTTGGCAAGTCTCAGAGTACAGGACCAGATGGCACAGTCTCAGAGTACAGGACCAGATGGCACATTCTCAGAGTACAGGACCAGATGGCACGTTCTCAGAGTACAGGACCAGATGGCACATTCTCGGAGTACAGGACCAGATGGCACTGTCTCAGAGTCCAGGACCAGATGGCTCAGTCGCAGAGTACAGGACCAGATGGCACTTTCTCAGAGTACAGGACCAGTTGGCACCGTCTCAGAGTACAGGAACAGATGGCACAGTCTCAGAGTACAGGACCAGATGGCACCGTCTCAGAGTACAGGAACAGATGGCACAGTCTCAGAGTCCAGGACCAGATGGGACATTCTCAGAATACAGAACCAGATGGCACAGTCTCAGAATACAGGACCAGATGGCACACTCAGAGTACAGGACCAGTTGGCAACGTCTCAGAGTAAAGGACCAGATGGCACAGTCTCAGAGTACAGGACCAGATGGTACTGTCTCAGAGTACAGGACCAGTTGGCAAGTCTCAGAGTACAGGACCAGATGGCACAGTCTCAGAGTACAGGACCAGATGGCACATTCTCAGAGTACAGGACCAGATGGCACGTTCTCAGAGTACAGGACCAGATGGCACAGTCTCGGAGTACAGGACCAGATGGCACCGTCTCAGAGTCCAGGACCAGATGGCTCAGTCTCAGAGTACAGGACCAGATGGCCCATCCTCAGAGTACAGGACCAGTTGGCACCGTCTCAGAGTACAGGAACAGATGGCACAGTCTCAGTGTACAGGACCAGTTGGCACGGTCTCAGTGTACAGGAGCAGATGGAACAGACTCATAGTACAGGACCAGATGGCACACTCAGAGTACAGGACCAGATGGCACCGTCTCAGAGTCAAGGACCAGATGGCACCGTCTCAGAGTACAGGACCAGTTGGCACTGTCTCAGAGTACAGGAACAGATGGCACAGTCTCAGAGTCCAGGACCAGATGGCACATTCTCAGAATACAGAACGAGATGGCACAGTCTCAGAATACAGGACCAGATGGCACACTCAGAGTACAGGACCAGTTGGCAACATCTCAGAGTAAAGGACCAGATGGCACAGTCTCAGAGTACCGGACCAGATGGTACTGTCTCAGAGTACAGGACCAGTTGGCAAGTCTCAGAGTACAGGACCAGATGGCACAGTCTCAGAGTACAGGACCCGATGGCACAGTCTCAGAGTACAGGACCAGATGGCACATTCTCAGAATACAGGACCAGATGGCACGTTCTCAGAGTACAGGACCATATGGCACATTCTTAGAGTACAGGACCAGATGGCACATTCTCGGAGTACAGGACCAGATGGCACCGTCTCAGAGTCCAGGACCAGATGGCTCAGTCGCAGAGTACAGGACCAGATGGCACTTTCTCAGAGTACAGGACCAGTTGGCACCGTCTCAGAGTACAGGAACAGATGGCACAGTCTCAGAGTACAGGACCAGATGGCACCGTCTCAGAGTACAGGAACAGATGGCACAGTCTCAGAGTCCAGGACCAGATGGGACATTCTCAGAATACAGAACCAGATGGCACAGTCTCAGAATACAGGACCAGATGGCACACTCAGAGTACAGGACCAGTTGGCAACGTCTCAGAGTAAAGGACCAGATGGCACAGTCTCAGAGTACAGGACCAGATGGTACTGTCTCAGAGTACAGGACCAGTTGGCAAGTCTCAGAGTACAGGACCAGATGGCACAGTCTCAGAGTACAGGACCAGATGGCACATTCTCAGAGTACAGGACCAGATGGCACGTTCTCAGAGTACAGGACCAGATGGCACAGTCTCGGAGTACAGGACCAGATGGCACCGTCTCAGAGTCCAGGACCAGATGGCTCAGTCTCAGAGTACAGGACCAGATGGCCCATCCTCAGAGTACAGGACCAGTTGGCACCGTCTCAGAGTACAGGAACAGATGGCACAGTCTCAGTGTACAGGACCAGTTGGCACGGTCTCAGTGTACAGGAGCAGATGGAACAGACTCATAGTACAGGACCAGATGGCACACTCAGAGTACAGGACCAGATGGCACCGTCTCAGAGTCAAGGACCAGATGGCACCGTCTCAGAGTACAGGACCAGTTGGCAACGTCTCAGAGTACAGGACCAGATGGCACAATCTCAGAGTACATCACCAGATGGCACTGTCTCATAGTACAGGACCAGTTGGCAAGTCTCAGAGTCAAGGACCAGATGGCACATTCTCAGAGTACAGGACCAGATGGCACTGTCTCAGTGTACAGGACCAGATGGCACCGTCTCAGAGTTCAGGACCAGATGGCACAGTCTCAGAGTACAGGACCAAATGGTACAGTCTCAGAGTACAGTACCAGATGGCACAGTCTCAGAATACAGGACCAGATGGCACCATCTCAGAGTACTGGACCAGATGGCACCGCCTCAGAGTACAGGACCAGATGGCACCGTCTCAGTGTATTGGACCAGATGGCACCGTCTCAGATTCAAGGACCAGATGGCACCGTCTCAGATTACAGGACCAGATGGGACAGTCCCAGAGTACAGGACCAGTTCGCAGGTCTCAGTGTACAGGACCAGATGGCACCGTCTCAGAGTACAGGACCAGATGGCACCGTTTCAGATTACAGGACTAGATGGCACAGTCTCAGAGTACAGGACCAGATGGCACATTCTCAGAGTACAGGACCAGATGGCACCGTCTCAGAGTACAGGACCAAATGGTACAGTCTCAGAGTACAGTATCAGATGGCACAGTCTCAGAGTACAGGACCAGATGGCACCATCTCCGAGTACAGGACCAGATGGCACAGTCTCAGTGTACAGGACCAGTTGGCACCGTCTCAGTGTACTGGAGCAGATGGAACAGACTCATAGTACAGGACCAGATGGCACACTCAGAGTACAGGACCAGATGGCACCGTCTCAGAGTCAAGGACCAGATGGCACCGTCTCAGAGTACAGGACCAGTTGGCAACATCTCAGAGTACAGGACCAGATGGCACAGTCTCAGATTACATCACCAGATGGCACTGTCTCATAGTACAGGACCAGTTGGCAAGTCTCAGAGTCAAGGACCAGATGGCACATTCTCAGAGTACAGGACCAGATGGCACTGTCTCAGTGTACAGGACCAGATGGTACAGTCTCAGAGTACAGGACCAAATGGTACAGTCTCAGAGTACAGTACCAGATGGCACCGTCTCAGAGTACAGGACCAAATGGTACAGTCTCAGAGTACAGTATCAGATGGCACAGTCTCAGAGTACAGGACCAGATGGCACCATCTCCGAGTACAGGACCAGATGGCACAGCCTCAGAGTACAGGACTAGATGGCACCGTCTCAGTGTACAGGACCAGATGGCACCGTCTCAGAGTCAAAGACCAGATGGCAGCGTCTCAGATTAGAGGACCAGATGGCACAGTCGCAGAGTACAGGACCAGTTGGCAAGACTCAGAGTACAGGACCAGTTGGCAAGTCTCAGAGTACAGGTCCAGATGGCATATTCTCAGAGTACAGGACCAGTTGGCAAGTCTCAGAGTACAGGACCAGATGGCACCGTCTCAGAGTACAGGACCAGATGGCACCGTCTCAGAGTACTGGACCAGATGGCACATTCTCAGAGTCCACGACCAGATGGTTTAGTCGCAGAGTACAGGACCAGATGGCACTTTCTCAGAGTACAGGACCAGTTGGCACCGTCTCAGAGTACAGGACCAGATGGTACAGTCTCAGAGTACAGGACCAAATGGTACAGTCTCAGAGTACAGTACCAGATGGCACAGTCTCAGAATACAGGACCAGATGGCACCATCTCAGAGTACTGGACCAGATGGCACCGCCTCAGAGTACAGGACCAGATGGCACCGTCTCAGTGTATTGGACCAGATGGGACCGTCTCAGAGTCAAGGACCAGATGGCACCGTCTCAGATTACAGGACCAGATGGGACAGTCCCAGAGTACAGGACCAGTTCGCAGGTCTCAGAGTACAGGACCAGATGGCACCGTCTCAGAGTACCGGACCAGATGGCACATTCTTAGAGTACACGACAAGATGGCACCGTCTCAGAGTACAGGACCAGATGTCACCGTTTCAGATTACAGGACTAGATGGCACAGTCTCAGAGTACAGGACCAGATGGCACCGTCTCAGATTACAGGACTAGATGGCACAGTCTCAGAGTACAGGACCAGATGGCACATTCTCAGAGTACAGGACCAGATGGTACAGTCTCAGAGTATAGTATCAGATGGCACAGTCTCAGAGTACAGGACCAGATGGCACCATCTCCGAGTACAGGACCAGATGGCACAGTCTCAGAGTACAGGACCAGATGGCACATTCTCAGAATACAGGACCAGATGGCACGTTCTCAGAGTACAGGACCATATGGCACATTCTAAGAGTACAGGACCAGATGGCACATTCTCGGAGTACAGGACCAGATGGCACCGTCTCAGAGTCCAGGACCAGATGACTCAGTCTCAGAGTACAGGACCAGATGGCACATCCTCAGAGTACAGGACCAGCTGGCACCGTCTCAGAGTACAGGAACAGATGGCACAGTCTCAGTGTACAGGACCAGTTGGCACCGTCTCAGTGTACAGGAGCAGATGGAACAGACTCATAGTACAGGACCAGATGGCACACTCAGAGTACAGGACCAGATGGCACCGTCTCAGAGTCAAGGACCAGATGGCACCGTCTCAGAGTACAGGACCAGTTGGCAACGTCTCAGAGTACAGGAGCAGATGGCACAGTCTCAGAGTACATCACCAGATGGCACTGTCTCATAGTACAGGACCAGTTGGCAAGTCTCAGAGTCAAGGACAAGATGGCACATTCTCAGAGTACAGGACTAGATGGCACTGTCTCAGTGTACAGGACCAGATGGTACAGTCTCAGAGTACAGGACCAAATGGTACAGTCTCAGAGTACAGTACCAGATGGCACACTCAGAATACAGGACCAGATGGCACCATCTCAGAGTACTGGACCAGATGGCACCGCCTCAGAGTACAGGACCAGATGGCACCGTATCAGTGTATTGGACCAGATGGCACCGTCTCAGAGTCAAGGACCAGATGGCACCGTCTCAGATTACAGGACCAGATGGGACAGTCCCAGAGTACAGGACCAGTTCGCAGGTCTCAGAGTACAGGACCAGATGGCACCGTCTCAGAGTACCGGACCAGATGGCACCGTTTCAGATTACAGGACTAGATGGCACAGTCTCAGAGTACAGGACCAGATGGCACATTCTCAGAGTACAGGACCAGATGGCACAGTCTCAGAGTACAGGACCAGATGGAACAGTCTCAGAGTACAGGACCAGATGGAACAGGCTCAGTGTACAGGACCAGATCGCACCGTCTCAGATTACAGGACTAGATGGCACAGTCTCAGAGTACAGGACCAGATGGCACATTCTCAGAGTACAGGACCAGATGGCACCGTCTCAGAGTACAGGACCAAATGGTACAGTATCAGATGGCACAGTCTCAGAATACAGGACCAGGTGGCACCATCTCAGAGTACAGGACCAGATGGCACCGTCTCAGTGTACAGGACCAGATGGCACCATCTCCGAGTACAGGACCGGATGGCACAGCCTCAGAGTACAGGACCAAATGGCACCGTCTCAGAGTACAGGACCAGATGGCACATTCTTAGAGTACACGACCAGATGGCACCGTCTCAGAGTACAGGACCAGATGGCACCGTTTCAGATTACAGGACTAGATGGCACAGTCTCAGAGTACAGGACCAGATGGCACATTCTCAGAGTCCAGGACCAGATGGCACCGTCTCAGTGTGCAGGGCCAAATGGTACAGTCTCAGAGTACAGTATCAGATGGCACAGTCTCAGAGTACAGGACCAGATGGCACCGTCTCAGAGTACAGGACCAGATGGCACATTCTCAGAGTACAGGACCAGATGGCACCGTCTCAGAGTACAGGACTAGATGGCACAGTCTCAGAGTACAGGACCAGATGGCACATTCTCAGAGTACAGGACCAGATGGCACCGTCTCAGAGTACAGGATCAAATGGTACAGTCTCAGAGTACAGTATCAGATGGCACAGTCTCAGAGTACAGGACCAGATGGCACCATCTCCGAGTACAGGACCGGATGGCACAGCCTCAGAGTACAGGACTAGATGGCACCGTCTCAGTGTACAGGACCAGATGGCACCGTCTCAGAGTCAAGGACCAGCTGGCAGCGTCTCAGATTAGAGGACCAGATGGCACAGTCGCAGAGTACAGGACCAGTTGGCAAGACTCAGAGACCAGGACCAGTTGGCAAGTCTCAGAGTACAGGTCCAGATGGCATATTCTCAGAGTCAAGGACCAGATGGCACCGTCTCAGATTAGAGGACCAGATGGCACAGTCGCAGAGTACAGGACCAGATGTTACAGTCTCAGATTACAGGACCAGATGGCACCATCTCACAGGACTGGACCAGATGGCACCGTCTCAGAATACAGGACCAGTTGGCAAGCCTCAGAGTACAGGACCAGATGGCACCATCTCCGAGTACAGGACCAGATGGCACACTCAGAGTACAGGACCAGATGGTACTGTCTCAGAGTACAGGACCAGTTGGCAAATCTCAGAGTACAGGACCAGATGGCACAGTCTCAGAGTACAGGACCAGATGGCACATTCTCAGAATACAGGACCAGATGGCACAGTCTCAGAGTACAGGACCAGATGGCACCATCTCCGAGTACAGGACCAGATGGCACAGTCTCAGAGTACAGGACCAGATGGCACATTCTCAGAATACAGGACCAGATGGCACATTCTCGGAGTACAGGACCAGATGGCACCGTCTCAGAGTCCAGGACCAGATGACTCAGTCTCAGAGTACAGGACCAGATGGCACATCCTCAGAGTACAGGACCAGTTGGCACCGTATCAGAGTACAGGAACAGATGGCACAGTCTCAGTGTACAGGACCAGTTGGCACCGTCTCAGTGTACAGGAGCAGATGGAACAGACTCATAGTACAGGACCAGATGGCACACTCGGAGTACAGGACCAGATGGCACCGTCTCAGAGTCCAGGACCAGATGACTCAGTCTCAGAGTACAGGACCAGATGCCACATCCTCAGAGTACAGGACCAGTTGGCACCGTCTCAGAGTACAGGACCAGTTGGCAAGTCTCAGAGTACAGGACCAGATGGCACAGTCTCAGAGTACAGGACCAGATGGCACATTCTCAGAATACAGGACCAGATGGCACAGTCTCAGAGTACAGGACCAGATGGCACCATCTCCGAGTACAGGACCAGATGGCACAGTCTCAGAGTACAGGACCAGATGGCACATTCTCAGAATACAGGACCAGATGGCACATTCTCGGAGTACAGGACCAGATGGCACCGTCTCAGAGTACAGGACTAGATGGCACACTCAGAGTACAGGACCAGATGGCACATTCTCAGAGTACAGGACCAGATGGCACCGTCTCAGAGTACAGGATCAAATGGTACAGTCTCAGAGTACAGTATCAGATGGCACAGTCTCAGAGTACAGGACCTGATGGCACCATCTCCGAGTACAGGACCGGATGGCACAGCCTCAGAGTACAGGACTAGATGGCACCGTCTCAGTGTACAGGACCAGATGGCACCGTCTCAGAGTCAAGGACCAGCTGGCAGCGTCTCAGATTAGAGGACCAGATGGCACAGTCGCAGAGTACAGGACCAGTTGGCAAGACTCAGAGACCAGGACCAGTTGGCAAGTCTCAGAGTACAGGTCCAGATGGCATATTCTCAGAGTCAAGGACCAGATGGCACCGTCTCAGATTAGAGGACCAGATGGCACAGTCGCAGAGTACAGGACCAGATGTTACAGTCTCAGATTACAGGACCAGATGGCACCATCTCACAGGACTGGACCAGATGGCACCGTCTCAGAATACAGGACCAGTTGGCAAGCCTCAGAGTACAGGACCAGATGGCACCATCTCCGAGTACAGGACCAGATGGCACACTCAGAGTACAGGACCAGATGGTACTGTCTCAGAGTACAGGACCAGTTGGCAAATCTCAGAGTACAGGACCAGATGGCACAGTCTCAGAGTACAGGACCAGATGGCACATTCTCAGAATACAGGACCAGATGGCACAGTCTCAGAGTACAGGACCAGATGGCACCATCTCCGAGTACAGGACCAGATGGCACAGTCTCAGAGTACAGGACCAGATGGCACATTCTCAGAATACAGGACCAGATGGCACATTCTCGGAGTACAGGACCAGATGGCACCGTCTCAGAGTCCAGGACCAGATGACTCAGTCTCAGAGTACAGGACCAGATGGCACATCCTCAGAGTACAGGACCAGTTGGCACCGTATCAGAGTACAGGAACAGATGGCACAGTCTCAGTGTACAGGACCAGTTGGCACCGTCTCAGTGTACAGGAGCAGATGGAACAGACTCATAGTACAGGACCAGATGGCACACTCGGAGTACAGGACCAGATGGCACCGTCTCAGAGTCCAGGACCAGATGACTCAGTCTCAGAGTACAGGACCAGATGCCACATCCTCAGAGTACAGGACCAGTTGGCACCGTCTCAGAGTACAGGACCAGTTGGCAAGTCTCAGAGTACAGGACCAGATGGCACAGTCTCAGAGTACAGGACCAGATGGCACATTCTCAGAATACAGGACCAGATGGCACAGTCTCAGAGTACAGGACCAGATGGCACCATCTCCGAGTACAGGACCAGATGGCACAGTCTCAGAGTACAGGACCAGATGGCACATTCTCAGAATACAGGACCAGATGGCACATTCTCGGAGTACAGGACCAGATGGCACCGTCTCAGAGTCCAGGACCAGATGACTCAGTCTCAGAGTACAGGACCAGATGGCACTGTCTCATAGTACAGGACCAGTTGGCAAGTCTCAGAGTCAAGGACCAGATGGCACATTCTCACAGGACTAGATGGCACTGTCTCAGTGTACAGTACCAGATGGCACAGTCTCAGAATACAGGACCAGATGGCACCATCTCAGAGTACTGGACCAGATGGCACCGCCTCAGAGTACAGGACCAGATGGCACCGTCTCAGTGTATTGGACCAGATGGCACCGTCTCAGAGTCAAGGACCAGATGGCACCGTCTCAGATTACAGGACCAGATGGGACAGTCCCAGAGTACAGGACCAGTTCGCAGGTCTCAGAGTACAGGACCAGATGGCACCGTCTCAGAGTACCGGACCAGATGGCACCGTTTCAGATTACAGGACTAGATGGCACAGTCTCAGAGTACAGGACCAGATGGCACATTCTCAGAGTACAGGACCAGATGGCATAGTCTCAGAGTACAGGACCAGATGGAACAGTCTCAGAGTACAGGACCAGATGGAATAGGGTCAGAGTACAGGACCAGATCGCACCGTCTCAGATTACAGGACTAGATGGCACAGTCTCAGAGTACAGGACCAGATGGCACATTCTCAGAGTACAGGACCAGATGGCACCGTCTCAGTGTACAGGACCAAATGAAACAGTCTCAGAGTACAGTATCAGATGGCACAGTCTCAGAATACAGGACCAGATGGCACCATCTCAGAGTACAGGACCAGATGGCACCGTCTCAGTGTACAGGACCAGATTTCACCATCTCCGAGTACAGGACCGGATGGCACAGCCTCAGAGTACAGGACTAGATGGCACCGTCTCAGAGTACCGGACCAGATGGCACATTCTTAGAGTACACGACCAGATGGCACCGTCTCAGAGTACAGGACCAGATGGCACCGTTTCAGATTACAGGACTAGATGGCACAGTCTCAGAGTACAGGACCAGATGGCACATTCTCAGAGTCCAGGACCAGATGGCACCGTCTCAGTGTGCAGGGCCAAATGGTACAGTCTCAGAATACAGGACCAGATGGCACCGTCTCAGAGTACAGGACCAGATGGCACCGTCTCAGTGTACAGGACCAGATGGTACAGTCTCAAGAGTACAGGACCAGATCGCACCGTCTCAGTGTACAGGACCAGATCGCACCGTCTCAGAGTACAGGACCAGATGGTACAGTCTCGGAGTACAGGACCAGATGGTACAGTCTCAAGAGTACAGGACCAGATCGCACCGTCTCAGTGTACAGGACCAGATGGTACAGTCTCAAGAGTACAGGACCAGATCGCACCGTCTCAGTGTACAGGACCAGATCGCACCGTCTCAGAGTACAGGACCAGATGGTACAGTCTCGGAGTACAGGACCAGATGCACCGTCTCAGATTTCAGGACTAGATGGCACAGTCTCAGAGTACAGGACAAGATGGCACAGTCTCAGAGTACAGGACCAGATGGCACCATCTCAGAGTACAGGACCAGATGGCAGCGCCTCAGTGTACAGGACCAAATGGTACAGTCTCAGAGTACAGTACCAGATGGCACAGTCTCAGAATACAGGACCAGATGGCACCATCTCAGAGTACAGGTCCAGATGGCACCATCTCAGAGTACAGGACCAGATGGCACCGCCTCAGTGTACAGGACCAAATGGTACTGTCTCAGAGTACAGTACCAGATGGCACAGTCTCAGAATACAGGACCAGATGGCACCATCTCAGAGTACAGGTCCAGATGGCACCGTCTCAGAGTCAAGGACCAGATGGCACCGCCTCAGTGTACAGGACCAAATGGTACAGTCCCAGAGTACAGGACCAGTTGGCAGGTCTCAGTGTACAGGACCAGATGGCACCATCTCAGAGTACAGGACCAGATGGCACCGTCTCAGAGTCAAGGACTAGATCACACCGCCTCAGATTACAGGACCAGATGGCACAGTCCCAGAGTACAGGACCAGTTGGCAGGTCTCAATGTACAGGACCAGATGGTACAGTCTCAGAGTACAGGACCAGATGGCACCGTCTCAGATTACTGGACTAGATGGCACAGTCTCAGAGTACAGGACCAGATGGCACATTCTCAGAGTACAGGACCAGATGGCACCGACTCAGAGTACAGGACCAAATGGTACAGTCTCAGAGTACAGTATCAGATGGCACAGTCTCAGAGTACAGGACCAGATGGCACCATCTCCGAGTACAGGACCAGATGGCACAGCCTCAGAGTACAGGACTAGATGGCACCATCTCAGAGTCAAGGACCAGATGGCAGCGTCTCAGATTAGAGGACCAGATGGCACAGTCGCAGAGTACAGGACCAGTTGGCAAGTCTCAGAGTACAGGTCCAGATGGCATATTCTCAGAGTACAGGACCAGATGGCACCGTCTCAGAGTACAGGACCAGATGGTACTGTCTCAGACTACAGGACCAGATGGCACAGTCTCGTAGTACAGGAGCAGATGGCACAGTCTCAGAGTGCAGGACCAGATGATACAGTCTCAGATTACAGGACCAGATGGCACCATCTCACAGTACTGGACCAGATGGCACCGTCTCAGAGTACAGGACCAGTTGGCAAGCCTCAGAGTACAGGACCAGATGGCACCATCTCAGAGTCAAGGACCAGACAGCACCGTCTCAGATTACAGGACCAGATGGCACAGTATCAGAGTACAGGACCAGATGGCACCACCTCAGAGTACAGGACCAGATGGCACCGTCTCAGTGTACAGGACCAGATGGTACAGTCTCAGAGTACAGGACCAGATGGCACCGTCTCAGATTTCAGGACTAGATGGCACAGTCTCAGAGTACAGGACCAGATCGCACCGTCTCAGAGTACAGGACCGGATGGGACAGTCTCAGAGTACAGGACCAGATGGCACCGTCTCAGATTTCAGGACTAGATGGCACAGTCTCAGAGTACAGAGCTAGATGGCACAGTCTCAGAGTACAGGTCCAGATGGCACCATCTCAGAGTGCAGGACCAGATGGCACCGCCTCAGTGTACAGGACCAAATGGTACAGTCTCAGAGTACAGTACCAGATGGCACAGTCTCGGAATACAGGACCAGATGGCACCATCTCAGAGTACAGGACCAGATGGCGCCATCTCAGAGTACAGGACCAGATGGCACCGCCTCAGTGTACAGGACCAAATGGTACAGTCTCAGAGTACTGTACCAGATGGCACAGTCTCAGAATACAGGACCAGATGGCACCATCTCAGAATACAGGACCAGATGGCACCATCTCAGAGTACAGGACCAGATGGCACCGCCTCAGATTACAGGACCAGATGGCACAGTCCCAGAGTACAGGACCAGTTGGCAGGTCTCAGATTACAGGACCAGATGGCACCGTCTCAGAGTACTGGACCATATGGCACATTCTTAGAATACAGGACCAGATGGCAAGTCTCAGAGTCCAGGACCAGATGGCTCAGTCTCAGAGTACAGGACCAGATGGCACCATCTCAGAGTACTGGACCAGATGGCACCGCCTCAGAGTACAGGACCAGATGGCACCGTCTCAGTGTATTGGACCAGATGGCACCGTCTCAGAGTACAGGACCAGATGGTACAGTCTCAGAATACAGTACCAGATGGCACCGTCTCAGAGTACAGGACCAAATGGTACAGTCTCTGAGTACAGTACCAGATGGCACAGTCTCAGAATACAGGACCAGATGGCACCATCTCAGAGTACTGGACCAGATGGCACCGCCTCAGAGTACAGGACCAGATGGCACCGTCTCAGTGTACAGGACCAGATGGCACCGTCTCAGATTCAAGGACCAGATGGCACCATCTCAGAATACAGGACCAGATGGCACCATCTCAGAGTACTGGACCAGATGGCACCGCCTCAGAGGACAGGACCAGATGGCAGCATCTCAGATTCAAGGACCAGATGGCACCGTCTCAGAGTAGGCGACCAGATGGCACCGTCTCAGAGTACAGGACCAGATGGCAAGTCTCAGAGTCCAGGACCAGATGGCTCAGTCTCAGAGTACAGGACCAGATGGCACCGTCTCAGAGTCAAGGACCAGATGGCACAGTCTCAGAGTACAGGACCTGTTGGCAACGTCTCAGAGTATAGGACCAGATGGCACAGTCTCAGAGTACAGGACCAGATGACACCGTCTCAGAGTACAGGACCAGATGGCACCGTCTCAGTGTACAGGACCAGATGGCACCATCTGAGAGTGCAGGACCAGATGGCACAGTCTCTGAGTAGAGGACCAGATGGCACAGTCTCTGAGTGGAGGACTAGATGGCACCGTCTCAGTGTACAGGACCAGATGGCACCATCTGAGAGTACAGGACTAGATGGTACAGTCTCTGAGTAGAGGACCAGATGGCACTCTCTCAGTGTACAGGACCAGATGGTACAGTCTCAGAGTACAGGACCAGATGGCACCGTCTCAGAGTACAGGACCAAATGGTACAGTCTCAGAGTACAGTATCAGATGGCACAGTCTCAGAGTACAGTACCAGATGGCACCATCTCCGAGTACAGGACCAGATGGCACAGACTCAGAGTACAGGACTAGATGGCACCGTCTCAGTGTACAGGACCAGATGGCACCGTCTCAGAGTCAAGGACCAGATGGCAGCATATCAGATTAGAGGATCAGATGGCACAGTCGCAGAGTACAGGACCAGTTGGCAAGACTCAGAGTACAGGACCAGTTGGCAAGTCTCAGAGTACAGGTCCAGATGGCATATTCTCAGAGTACAGGATCAGATGGCACCGTCTCAGAGTACAGGACTAGATGGTACTGTCTCAGACTACAGGACCAGATGGCAAAGTCTCGTAGTACAGGAGCAGATGGCACAGTCTCAGAGTGCAGGACCAGATGTTACAGTCTCAGATTACAGGACCAGATGGCACCATCTCACAGTACTGGACCACATGGCACCATCTCAGAGTTCAGGACCAGATGGCACCGTCTCAGTGTGCAGGACCAAATGGTACAGTCTCAGAGTACAGGACAAGATGGCACAGTCTCAGAGTACAGGACAAGATGGCACCGTCTCAGAATACAGGACCAGATGGCACAGTCTCAGAGTACAGGACCAGATGGCACCGCCTCAGAGTACAGGACCAGATGGCACCGTCTCAGTGTACAGGACCAGATGGTACAGTCTCAAGAGTACAGGACCAGATCGCACCGTCTCAGTGTACAGGACCAGATCGCACCGTCTCAGAGTACAGGACCAGATGGTACAGTCTCAGAGTACAGGACCAGCTGGCACCGTCTCAGATTTCAGGACTAGATGGCACAGTCTCAGAGTACAGGACAAGATGGCACAGTCTCAGAGTACAGGACCAGATGGCACCATCTCAGAGTACAGGACCAGATGGCACCGCCTCAGTGTACAGGACCAAATGGTACAGTCTCAGAGTACAGTACCAGATGGCACAGTCTCAGAATACAGGACCAGATGGCACCATCTCAGAGAACAGGTCCAGATGGCACCATCTCAGAGTACAGGTCCAGATGGCACCATCTCAGAGTACAGGACCAGATGGCACCGCCTCAGTGTACAGGACCAAATGGTACAGTCTCAGAGTACAGTACCAGATGGCACAGTCTCAGAATACAGGACCAGATGGCACCATCTCAGAGTACAGGACCAGATGGCACCGTCTCAGAGTCAAGGACTAGATCGCACCGCCTCAGATTACAGGACCAGATGGCACAGTCCCAGAGTACAGGACCAGTTGGCAGGTCTCAGTGTACAGGACCAGATGGCACCATCTCGGAGTACAGGACCAGATGACACCGTCTCAGATTTCAGGACTAGATGGCACAGTCTCAGAGTACAGGACAAGATGGCACAGTCTCAGAGTACAGGACCAGATGGCACCATCTCAGAGTACAGGACCAGATGGCACCGCCTCAGTGTACAGGACCAAATGGTACAGTCTCAGAGTACAGTACCAGATGGCACAGTCTCAGAATACAGGACCAGATGGCACCATCTCAGAGAACAGGTCCAGATGGCACCATCTCAGAGTACAGGTCCAGATGGCACCATCTCAGAGTACAGGACCAGATGGCACCGTCTCAGTGTACAGGACCAGATGGTACAGTCTCAAGAGTACAGGACCAGATCGCACCGTCTCAGTGTACAGGACCAGATCGCACCGTCTCAGAGTACAGGACCAGATGGTACAGTCTCAGAGTACAGGACCAGCTGGCACCGTCTCAGATTTCAGGACTAGATGGCACAGTCTCAGAGTACAGGACAAGATGGCACAGTCTCAGAGTACAGGACCAGATGGCACCATCTCAGAGTACAGGACCAGATGGCACCGCCTCAGTGTACAGGACCAAATGGTACAGTCTCAGAGTACAGTACCAGATGGCACAGTCTCAGAATACAGGACCAGATGGCACCATCTCAGAGAACAGGTCCAGATGGCACCATCTCAGAGTACAGGTCCAGATGGCACCATCTCAGAGTACAGGACCAGATGGCACCGCCTCAGTGTACAGGACCAAATGGTACAGTCTCAGAGTACAGTACCAGATGGCACAGTCTCAGAATACAGGACCAGATGGCACCATCTCAGAGTACAGGACCAGATGGCACCGTCTCAGAGTCAAGGACTAGATCGCACCGCCTCAGATTACAGG
The DNA here is from genome assembly GCF_030144855.1 of Hypanus sabinus. Classification (NCBI taxonomy): domain Eukaryota; kingdom Metazoa; phylum Chordata; class Chondrichthyes; order Myliobatiformes; family Dasyatidae; genus Hypanus; species Hypanus sabinus. The sequence goes on from NC_082722.1 coordinate 2,357,483, forward strand.
ACCAGATGGCACAGTCCCAGAGTACAGGACCAGTTGGCAGGTCTCAGTGTACAGGACCAGATGGCACCATCTCGGAGTACAGGACCAGATGACACCGTCTCTGAGTACAGTATCAGATGGCAGGTCTCAGTGTACAGGACCAGATGGTACAGTCTCCGAGTACAGGACCAGATGGCACTGTCTCAGATTACAGGACTAGATGGCACCATCTCAGAGTCAAGGACCAGATGGCAGCGTCTCAGATTAGAGGACCAGATGGCACAGTCGCAGAGTACAGGACCAGTTGGCAAGTCTCAGAGTACAGGTCCAGATGGCACCGTCTCAGAGTCAAGGACCAGATGGCACAGTCTCAGAGTACAGGACCTGTTGGCAACGTCTCAGAGTACAGGACCAGATGGCACAGTCTCAGAGTACAGGACCAGATGACACCGTCTCAGAGTACAGGACCAGATGGAACAGTCTCAGAGTCAAGGACCAGATGGCACCGTCTCAGATTACAGGACCAGATGGCACCGTCTCAGAGTACAGGACCAGATGGTACAGTCTCAGAGTACAGGACCAGATGGCACCGTCTCAGATTTCAGGACTAGATGGCACAGTCTCAGAGTACAGGACCAGATCGCACCGTCTCAGAGTACAGGACCAGATGGTACAGTCTCAGAGTACAGGACCAGATGGCACCGTCTCAGATTTCAGGACTAGATGGCACAGTCTCAGAGTACAGAGCTAGATGGCACAGTCTCAGAGTACAGGTCCAGATGGCACCATCTCAGAGTGCAGGACCAGATGGCACCGCAGTGTACAGGACCAAATGGTACAGTCTCAGAGTACAGTACCAGATGGCACAGTCTCAGAATACAGGACCAGATGGCACCATCTCAGAGTACAGGACCAGATGGCGCCATCTCAGAGTACAGGACCAGCTGGCACCGCCTCAGTGTACAGGACCAAATGGTACAGTCTCAGAGTACTGTACCAGATGGCACAGTCTCAGAATACAGGACCAGATGGCACCATCTCAGAATACAGGACCAGATGGCACCATCTCAGAGTACAGGACCAGATGGCACCGCCTCAGATTACAGGACCAGATGGCACAGTCCCAGAGTACAGGACCAGTTGGCAGGTCTCAGATTACAGGACCAGATGGCACCGTCTCAGAGCACTGGACCATATGGCACATTCTTAGAATACAGGACCAGATGGCAAGTCTCAGAGTCCAGGACCAGATGGCTCAGTCTCAGAGTACAGGACCAGATGGCACCATCTCAGAGTACTGGACCAGATGGCACCGCCTCAGAGTACAGGACCAGATGGCACCGTCTCAGTGTATTGGACCAGATGGCACCGTCTCAGAGTACAGGACCAGATGGTACAATCTCAGAATACAGTACCAGAAGGCACCGTCTCAGAGTACAGGACCAAATGGTACAGTCTCAGAGTACAGTACCAGATGGCACAGTCTCAGAATACAGGACCAGATGGCACCATCTCAGAGTACTGGACCAGATGGCACCGCCTCAGAGTACAGGACCAGATGGCACCGTCTCAGTGTACAGGACCAGATGGCACCATCTCAGAATACAGGACCAGATGGCACCATCTCAGAGTACTGGACCAGATGGCACCGCCTCAGAGGACAGGACCAGATGGCACCATCTCAGATTCAAGGACCAGATGGCACCGTCTCAGAGTAGGCGACCAGATGGCACCGTCTCAGAGTACAGGACCAGATGGCAAGTCTCAGAGTCCAGGACCAGATGGCTCAGTCTCAGAGTACAGGACCAGATGGCACCGTCTCAGAGTCAAGGACCAGATGGCACAGTCTCAGAGTACAGGACCTGTTGGCAACGTCTCAGAGTACAGGACCAGATGGCACAGTCTCAGAGTACAGGACCAGATGACACCGTCTCAGAGTACAGGACCAGATGGCACCGTCTCAGTGTACAGGACCAGATGGCACCATCTGAGAGTGCAGGACCAGATGGCACAGTCTCTGAGTAGAGGACCAGATGGCACAGTCTCTGAGTAGAGGACTAGATGGCACCGTCTCAGTGTACAGGACCAGATGGCACCATCTGAGAGTACAGGACTAGATGGTACAGTCTCTGAGTAGAGGACCAGATGGCACAGTCTCAGAGTACAGGACCAAATGGTACATTCTCAGAGTACAGGACCAGATGGCACTCTCTCAGTGTACAGGACCAGATGGTACAGTCTCAGGGTACAGGACCAGATGGCACCGTCTCAGAGTACAGGACCAAATGGTACAGTCTCAGAGTACAGTATCAGATGGCACAGTCTCAGAGTACAGGACCAGATGGCACCATCTCCGAGTACAGGACCAGATGGCACAGACTCAGAGTACAGGACTAGATGGCACCGTCTCAGTGTACAGGACCAGATGGCACCGTCTCAGAGTCAAGGACCAGATGGCAGCGTATCAGATTAGAGGATCAGATGGCACAGTCGCAGAGTACAGGACCAGTTGGCAAGACTCAGAGTACAGGACCAGTTGGCAAGTCTCAGAGTACAGGTCCAGATGGCATATTCTTAGAGTACAGGATCAGATGGCACCGTCTCAGAGTACAGGACCAGATGGTACTGTCTCAGACTACAGGACCAGATGGCACAGTCTCGTAGTACAGGAGCAGATGGCACAGTCTCAGAGTGCAGGACCAGATGTTACAGTCTCAGATTACTGGACCAGATGGCACCATCTCAGTGTTCAGGACCAGATGGAACAGTCTCAGAGTCAAGGACCAGATGGCACCGTCTCAGATTACAGGACCAGATGGCACAGTCTCAGAGTACAGGACCAGATGGCACCGCCTCAGAGTACAGGACCAGATGGCACCATCTCAGTGTACAGGACCAGATGGTACAGTCTCAAGAGTACAGGACCAGATCGCACCTTCTCAGTGTCCAGGACCAGATGGTACAATCTCAGAATACAGTACCAGATGGCACCGTCTCAGAGTACAGGACCAAATGGTACAGTCTCAGAGTACAGTACCAGATGGCACAGTCTCAGAATACAGGACCAGATGGCACCATCTCAGAGTACTGGACCAGATGGCACCGACTCAGAGTACAGGACCAGATGGCACCGTCTCAGTGTACAGGACCAGATGGCACCGTCTCAGATTCAAGGACCAGATGGCACCATCTCAGAATACAGGACCAGATGGCACCATCTCAGAGTACTGGACCAGATGGCACCGCCTCAGAGGACAGGACCAGATGGCACCATCTCAGATTCAAGGACCAGATGGCACCGTCTCAGAGTAGGCGACCAGATGGCACCGTCTCAGAGTACAGGACCAGATGGCAAGTCTCAGAGTCCAGGACCAGATGGCTCAGTCTCAGAGTACAGGACCAGATGGCACCGTCTCAGAGTCAAGGACCAGATGGCACAGTCTCAGAGTACAGGACCTGTTGGCAACGTCTCAGAGTACAGGACCAGATGGCACAGTCTCAGAGTACAGGACCAGATGACACCGTCTCAGAGTACAGGACCAGATGGCACCGTCTCAGTGTACAGGACCAGATGGCACCATCTGAGAGTGCAGGACCAGATGGCACAGTCTCTGAGTAGAGGACCAGATGGCACAGTCTCTGAGTAGAGGACTAGATGGCACCGTCTCAGTGTACAGGACCAGATGGCACCATCTGAGAGTACAGGACTAGATGGTACAGTCTCTGAGTAGAGGACCAGATGGCACAGTCTCAGAGTACAGGACCAAATGGTACATTCTCAGAGTACAGGACCAGATGGCACTCTCTCAGTGTACAGGACCAGATGGTACAGTCTCAGCGTACAGGACCAGATGGCACCGTCTCAGAGTACAGGACCAAATGGTACAGTCTCAGAGTACAGTATCAGATGGCACAGTCTCAGAGTACAGGACCAGATGGCACCATCTCCGAGTACAGGACCAGATGGCACAGACTCAGAGTACAGGACTAGATGGCACCGTCTCAGTGTACAGGACCAGATGGCACCGTCTCAGAGTCAAGGACCAGATGGCAGCGTATCAGATTAGAGGATCAGATGGCACAGTCGCAGAGTACAGGACCAGTTGGCAAGTCTCAGAGTACAGGTCCAGATGGCATATTCTCAGAGTACAGGATCAGATGGCACCGTCTCAGAGTACAGGACCAGATGGTACTGTCTCAGACTACAGGACCAGATGGCACAGTCTCGTAGTACAGGAGCAGATGGCACAGTCTCAGAGTGCAGGACCAGATGTTACAGTCTCAGATTACTGGACCAGATGGCACCATCTCAGTGTTCAGGACCAGATGGAACAGTCTCAGAGTCAAGGACCAGATGGCACCGTCTCAGATTACAGGACCAGATGGCACAGTCTCAGAGTACAGGACCAGATGGCACCGCCTCAGAGTACAGGACCAGATGGCACCATCTCAGTGTACAGGACCAGATGGTACAGTCTCAAGAGTACAGGACCAGATCGCACCTTCTCAGTGTACAGGACCAGATCGCACCGTCTCAGAGTACAGGACCAGATGGTACAGTCTCAGAGTACAGGACCAGATGGCACCATCTCAGATTTCAGGACTAGATGGCACAGTCTCGGAGTACAGGACAAGATGGCACAGTCTCAGAGTACAGGACCAGATGGCACCATCTCAGAGTACAGGACCAGATGGCACCGCCTCAGTGTACAGGACCAAATGGTACAGTCTCAGAGTACAGTACCAGATGGCACAGTCTCAGAATACAGGACCAGATGGCACCATCTCAGAGTACAGGTCCAGATGGCACCATCTCAGAGTACAGGTCCAGATGGCACCGTCTCAGAGTCAAGGACTAGATCGCACCGCCTCAGATTACAGGACCAGATGGCACCGTCCCAGAGTACAGGACCAGTTGGCAGGTCTCAGTGTACAGGACCAGATGGCACCATCTCGGAGTACAGGACCAGATGGCACAGTCCCAGAGTACAGGACCAGTTGGCAGGTCTCAGTGTACAGGACCAGATGGTACAGTCTCAGAGTACAGGACCAGATGGCACCGTCTCAGATTACAGGACTAGATGGCACAGTCTCAGAGTACAGGACCAGATGGCACATTCTCAGAGTACAGGACCAGATGGCACCGTCTCAGAGTACAGTATCAGATGGCACAGTCTCAGAGTACAGGACCAGATGGCACCATCTCCGAGTACAGGACCAGATGGCACAGCGTCAGAGTACAGGACTAGATGGCACCATCTCAGAGTCAAGGACCAGATGGCAGCGTCTCAGATTAGAGGACCAGATGGCACAGTCGCAGAGTACAGGACCAGTTGGCAAGTCTCAGAGTACAGGTCCAGATGGCACCGTCTCAGAGTCAAGGACCAGATGGCACAGTCTCAGAGTACAGGACCTGTTGGCAACGTCTCAGAGTACAGGACCAGATGGCACAGTCTCAGAGTACAGGACCAGATGACACCGTCTCATAGTACAGGACCAGATGGCACCGTCTCAGTGTACAGGACCAGATGAGACCATCTGAGAGTGCAGGACCAGATGGCACAGTCTCTGAGTAGAGGACCAGATGGCACTGTCTCAAAGTAGAGGACCAGATGGCACCGTCTCAGTGTACAGGACCAGATGGCACCATCTGAGAGTACAGGACTAGATGGTACAGTCTCTGAGTAGAGGACCAGATGGCACAGTCTCAGAGTACAGGACCAAATGGTACATTCTCAGAGTACAGGACCAGATGGCACTCTCTCAGTGTACAGGACCAGATGGTACAGTATCAGAGTACAGGACCAGATGGCACCGTCTCAGAGTACAGGACCAAATGGTACAGTCTCAGAGTACAGTATCAGATGGCACAGTCTCAGAGTACAGGACCAGATGGCACCATCTCCGAGTAGAGGACCAGATGGCACAGCCTCAGAGTACAGGACTAGATGGCACCGTCTCAGTGTACAGGACCAGATGGCACAGTCTCAGAGTCAAGGACCAGATGGCAGCGTCTCAGATTAGAGGATCAGATGGCACAGTCGCAGAGTACAGGACCAGTTGGCAAGACTCAGAGTACAGGACCAGTTGGCAAGTCTCAGAGTACAGGTCCAGATGGCATATTCTCAGAGTACAGGATCAGATGGCACCGTCTCAGAGTACAGGACTAGATGGTACTGTCTCAGACTACAGGACCAGATGGCACCATCTCACAGTACTGGACCAGATGGCACCATCTCAGAGTTCAGGACCAGATGGCACCGTCTCAGTGTGCAGGACCAAATGGTACAGTCTCAGAGTCAAGGACCAGATGGCACCGTCTCAGATTACAGGACCAGATGGCACAGTCTCAGAGTACAGGACCAGATGGCACCGCCTCAGAGTACAGGACCAGATGGCACCGTCTCAGTGTTCAGGACCAGATGGCACAGTCTCAGAGTCAAGGACCAGATGGCACCATCTCAGAGTACAGGACCAGATGGCACCGCCTCAGTGTACAGGACCAAATGGTACAGTCTCAGAGTACAGTACCAGATGGCACAGTCTCAGAATACAGGACCAGATGGCACCATCTCAGAGTACAGGTCCAGATGGCACCATCTCAGAGTACAGGTCCAGATGGCACCATCTCAGAGTACAGGACCAGATGGCACCGCCTCAGTGTACAGGACCAAATGGTACAGTCTCAGAGTACAGTACCAGATGGCACAGTCTCAGAATACAGGACCAGATGGCACCATCTCAGAGTACAGGACCAAATGGCACCGTCTCAGAGTCAAGGACTAGATCGCACCGCCTCAGATTACAGGACCAGATGGCACAGTCCCAGAGTACAGGACCAGTTGGCAGGTCTCAGTGTACAGGACCAGATGGCACCATCTCGGAGTACAGGACCAGATGGCACCGTCTCAGATTACAGGACCAGATGGCACAGTCTCAGAGTACAGGACCAGATGGCACCGCCTCAGAGTACAGGACCAGATGGCACCGTCTCAGTGTACAGGACCAGATGGTACAGTCTCAAGAGTACAGGACCAGATCGCACCGTCTCAGTGTACAGGACCAGATCGCACCGTCTCAGAGTACAGGACCAGATGGTACAGTCTCAGAGTACAGGACCAGATGGCACCGTCTCAGATTTCAGGACTAGATGGCACAGTCTCAGAGTACAGGACAAGATGGCACAGTCTCAGAGTACAGGACCAGATGGCACCATCTCAGAGTACAGGACCAGATGGCACCGCCTCAGTGTACAGGACCAAATGGTACAGTCTCAGAGTACATTACCAGATGGCACAGTCTCAGAATACAGGACCAGATGGCACCATCTCAGAGTACAGGTCCAGATGGCACCATCTCAGAGTACAGGTCCAGATGGCACCATCTCAGAGTACAGGACCAGATGGCACCGCCTCAGTGTACAGGACCAAATGGTACAGTCTCAGAGTACAGTACCAGATGGCACAGTCTCAGAATACAGGACCAGATGGCACCATCTCAGAGTACAGGACCAGATGGCACCGTCTCAGAGTCAAGGACTAGATCGCACCGCCTCAGATTACAGGACCAGATGGCACAGTCCCAGAGTACAGGACCAGTTGGCAGGTCTCAGTGTACAGGACCAGATGGCACCATCTCGGAGTACAGGACCAGATGGCACAGTCCCAGAGTACAGGACCAGTTGGCAGGTCTCAGTGTACAGGACCAGATGGTACAGTCTCAGAGTACAGGACCAGATGGCACCGTCTCAGATTACAGGACTAGATGGCACAGTCTCAGAGTACAGGACCAGATGGCACATTCTCAGAGTACAGGACCAGATGGCACCGTCTCAGAGTACAGTATCAGATGGCACAGTCTCAGAGTACAGGACCAGATGGCACCATCTCCGAGTACAGGACCAGATGGCACAGCCTCAGAGTACAGGACTAGATGGCACCATCTCAGAGTCAAGGACCAGATGGCAGCGTCTCAGATTAGAGGACCAGATGGCACAGTCACAGAGTACAGGACCAGTTGGCAAGTCTCAGAGTACAGGTCCAGATGGCACCGTCTCAGAGTCAAGGACCAGATGGCACAGTCTCAGAGTACAGGACCTGTTGGCAACGTCTCAGAGTACAGGACCAGATGGCACAGTCTCAGAGTACAGGAACAGATGACACCGTCTCAGTGTACAGGACCAGATGGCACCATCTGAGAGTGCAGGACCAGATGGCACAGTCTCTGATTAGAGGACCAGATGGCACAGTCTCAAAGTAGAGGACCAGATGGCACCGTCTCAGTGTACAGGACCAGATGGCACCATCTGAGAGTACAGGACTAGATGGTACAGTCTCTGAGTAGAGGACCAGATGGCACAGTCTCAGAGTACAGGACCAAATGGTACATTCTCAGAGTACAGGACCAGATGGCACTCTCTCAGTGTACAGGACCAGATGGTACAGTATCAGAATACAGGACCAGATGGCACCGTCTCAGAGTACAGGACCAAATGGTACAGTCTCAGAGTACAGTATCAGATGGCACAGTCTCAGAGTACAGGACCAGATGGCACCATCTCCGAGTACAGGACCAGATGGCACAGCCTCAGAGTACAGGACTAGATGGCACCGTCTCAGTGTACAGGACCAGATGGCACCGTCTCAGAGTCAAGGACCAGATGGCAAGACTCAGAGTACAGGACAAGTTGGCAAGTCTCAGAGTACAGGTCCAGATGGCATATTCTCAGAGTACAGGATCAGATGGCACCATCTCAGAGTACAGGACTAGATGGTACTGTCTCAGACTACAGGACCAGATGGCAAAGTCTCGTAGTACAGGAGCAGATGGCACAGTCTCAGAGTGCAGGACCAGATGTTACAGTCTCAGATTACAGGACCAGATGGCACCATCTCACAGTACTGGACCAGATGGCACCATCTCAGAGTTCAGGACCAGATGGCACTGTCTCAGTGTGCAGGACCAAATGGTACAGTCTCAGTGTTCAGGACCAGATGAAACAGTCTCAGAGTACTGGACCAGATGGCACCGTCTCAGATTACAGGACCAGATGGCACAGTCTCAGAGTACAGGACCAGATGGCACCGCCTCAGAGTACAGGACCAGATGGCACCGTCTCAGTGTACAGGACCAGATGGTACAGTCTCAAGAGTACAGGACCAGATCGCACCGTCTCAGTGTTCAGGACCAGATGGCACAGTCTCAGAGTACAGGACCAGATGGCACCGTCTCAGTGTACAGGACCAGATGGCACCGCCTCAGAGTCCAGGACCAGATGGCACCGTCTCAGTGTACAGGACCAGATGGAACAGTCGCAGAGTCAAGGACCAGATGGCACCGTCTCAGATTACAGGACCAGATGACACCATCTCAAAGTACAGGACCAGATGGCACCGTCTCAGTGTACAGGACCAGATGGCACAGTCTCTTAGTAGAGGACCAGATGGCACAGTCTCAAAGTAGAGGACCAGATGGCACCGTCTCAGTGTACAGGACCAGATGGCACCATCTGAGAGTACAGGACTAGATGGTACAGTTTCTGAGTAGAGGACCAGCTGGCACAGTCTCAGAGTACAGGACCAAATGGTACATTCTCAGAGTACAGGACCAGATGGCACTCTCTCAGTGTACAGGACCAGATGGTACCGTCTCAGAGTACAGGACTAGATGGTACTGTCTCAGACTACAGGACCAGATGGCAAAGTCTCGTAGTACAGGAGCAGATGGCACAGTCTCAGAGTGCAGGACCAGATGTTACAGTCTCAGATTACAGGACCAGATGGCACCATCTCACAGTACTGGACCAGATGGCACCATCTCAGAGTTCAGGACCAGATGGCACCGTCTCAGTGTGCAGGACCAAATGGTACAGTCTCAGAGTCAAGGACCAGATGGCACCGTCTCAGATTACAGGACCAGATGGCACAGTCTCAGAGTACAGGACCAGATGGCACCGCCTCAGAGTACAGGACCAGATGGCACCGTCTCAGTGTACAGGACCAGATGGTACAGTCTCAAGAGTACAGGACCAGATCGCACCGTCTCAGTGTTCAGGACCAGATGGCACAGTCTCAGAGTCAAGGACCAGATGGCACCGTCTCAGATTACAGGACCAGATGGCACAGTATCAGAGTACAGGACCAGATGGCACCGTCTCAGTGTACAGGACCAGATGGCACCGCCTCAGAGTACAGGACCAGATGGCACCGTCTCAGTGTTCAGGACCAGATGGCACAGTCTCAGAGTACAGGACCAGATGGCACATTCTCAGAGTACAGGACCAGATCGCACCGTCTCAGTGTACAGGACCAGATCGCACCGTCTCAGAGTACAGGACCAGATGGTACAGTCTCAGAGTACAGGACCAGATGGCACCGTCTCAGATTTCAGGACTAGATGGCACAGTCTCAGAGTACAGGACAAGATGGCACAGTCTCAGAGTACAGGACCAGATCGCACCGTCTCAGAGTACAGGACCAGATGGTACAGTCTCAGAGTACAGGACCAGAAGGCACCATCTCAGAGTACAGGTCCAGATGGCACCATCTCAGAGTACAGGTCCAGATGGCACCATCTCAGAGTACAGGACCAGATGGCACCGCCTCAGTGTACAGGACCAAATGGTACAGTCTCAGAGTACAGTACCAGATGGCACAGTCTCAGAATACAGGACCAGATGGCACCATCTCAGAGTACAGGACCAGATGGCACCGTCTCAGAGTCAAGGACTAGATCGCACCGCCTCAGATTACAGGACCAGATGGCACAGTCCCAGAGTACAGGACCAGTTGGCAGGTCTCAGTGTACAGGACCAGATGGCACCATCTCGGAGTACAGGACCAGATGGCACCGTCTCAGATTACAGGACCAGATGGCACAGTCTCAGAGTACAGGACCAGATGGCACCGCCTCAGAGTACAGGACCAGATGGCACCGTCTCAGTGTACAGGACCAGATGGTACAGTCTCAAGAGTACAGGACCAGATCGCACCGTCTCAGTGTACAGGACCAGATCGCACCGTCTCAGAGTACAGGACCAGATGGTACAGTCTCAGAGTACAGGACTAGATGGCACCGTCTCAGATTTCAGGACTAGATGGCACAGTCTCAGAGTACAGGACAAGATGGCACAGTCTCAGAGTACAGGACCAGATGGCACCATCTCAGAGTACAGGACCAGATGGCACCGCCTCAGTGTACAGGACCAAATGGTACAGTCTCAGAGTACAGTACCAGATGGCACAGTCTCAGAATACAGGACCAGATGGCACCATCTCAGAGTACAGGACCAGATGGCACTGTCTCAGAGTCAAGGACTAGATCGCACCGCCTCAGATTACAGGACCAGATGGCACAGTCCCAGAGTACAGGACCAGTTGGCAGGTCTCAGTGTACAGGACCAGATGGCACCATCTCGGAGTACAGGACCAGATGGCACAGTCCCAGAGTAGAGGACCAGTTGGCAGGTCTCAGTGTACAGGACCAGATGGTACAGTCTCAGAGTACAGGACCAGATGGCACCGTCTCAGATTACAGGACTAGATGGCACAGTCTCAGAGTACAGGACCAGATGGCACATTCTCAGAGTACAGGACCAGATGGCACCGTCTCAGAGTACAGTATCAGATGGCACAGTCTCAGAGTACAGGACCAGATGGCACCATCTCCGAGTACAGGACCAGATGGCACAGCCTCAGAGTACAGGACTAGATGGCACCATCTCAGAGTCAAGGACCAGATGGCAGCGTCTCAGATCAGAGGACCAGATGGCACAGTCGCAGAGTACAGGACCAGTTGGCAAGTCTCAGAGTACAGGTCCAGATGGCACCGTCTCAGAGTCAAGGACCAGATGGCACAGTCTCAGAGTACAGGACCTGTTGGCAACGTCTCAGAGTACAGGACCAGATGGCACAGTCTCAGAGTACAGGACCAGATGACACCGTCTCAGAGTACAGGACCAGATGGCACCATCTGAGAGTGCAGGACCAGATGGCACAGTCTCTGAGTAGAGGACCAGATGGCACAGTCTCAAAGTAGAGGACCAGATGGCACCGTCTCAGTGTACAGGACCAGATGGCACCATCTGAGAGTACAGGACTAGATGGTACAGTCTCTGAGTAGAGGACCAGATGGCACAGTCTCAGAGTACAGGACCAAATGGTACATTCTCAGAGTACAGGACCAGATGGCACTCTCTCAGTGTACAGGACCAGATGGTACAGTATCAGAGTACAGGACCAGATGGCACCGTCTCAGAGTACAGGACCAAATGGTACAGTCTCAGAGTACAGTATCAGATGGCACAGTCTCAGAGTACAGGACCAGATGGCACCATCTCCGAGTACAGGACCAGATGGCACAGCCTCAGAGTACAGGACTAGATGGCACCGTCTCAGTGTACAGGACCAGATGGCACCGTCTCAGAGTCAAGGACCAGATGGCAGCGTCTCAGATTAGAGGATCAGATGGCACAGTCGCAGAGTACAGGACCAGTTGGCAAGACTCAGAGTACAGGACCAGTTGGCAAGTCTCAGAGTACAGGTCCAGATGGCATATTCTCAGAGTACAGGATCAGATGGCACCGTCTCAGAGTACAGGACTAGATGGTACTGTCTCAGACTACAGGACCAGATGGCAAAGTCTCGTAGTACAGGAGCAGATGGCACAGTCTCAGAGTGCAGGACCAGATGTTACAGTCTCAGATTACAGGACCAGATGGCACCATCTCACAGTACTGGACCAGATGGCACCATCTCAGAGTTCAGGACCAGATGGCACCGTCTCAGTGTGCAGGACCAAATGGTACAGTCTCAGTGTTCAGGACCAGATGAAACAGTCTCAGAGTACAGGACCAGATGGCACCGTCTCAGATTACAGGACCAGATGGCACAGTCTCAGAGTACAGGACCAGATGGCACCGCCTCAGAGTACAGGACCAGATGGCACCGTCTCAGTGTACAGGACCAGATGGTACAGTCTCAAGAGTACAGGACCAGATCGCACCGTCTCAGTGTTCAGGACCAGATGGCACAGTCTCAGAGTACAGGACCAGATGGCACCGTCTCAGTGTACAGGACCAGATGGCACCGCCTCAGAGTCCAGGACCAGATGGCACCGTCTCAGTGTACAGGACCAGATGGAACAGTCTCAGAGTCAAGGACTAGATGGCACCGTCTCAGATTACAGGACCAGATGACACCGTCTCAGAGTACAGGACCAGATGGCACCGTCTCAGTGTACAGGACCAGATGGCACCATCTGAGAGTGCAGGACCAGATGGCACAGTCTCTGAGTAGAGGACCAGATGGCACAGTCTCAAAGTAGAGGACCAGATGGCACCGTCTCAGTGTACAGGACCAGATGGCACCATCTGAGCGTACAGGACTAGATGGTACAGTCTCTGAGTAGAGGACCAGATGGCACAGTCTCAGAGTTCAGGACCAAATGGTACATTCTCAGAGTACAGGACCAGATGGCACTCTCTCAGTGTACAGGACCAGATGGTACAGTCTCAGAGTACAGGACCAGATGGTACAGTATCAGAGTACAGGACCAGATGGCACCGTCTCAGAGTACAGGACCAAATGGTACAGTCTCAGAGTACAGTATCAGATGGCACAGTCTCAGAGTACAGGACCAGATGGCACCATCTCCGAGTACAGGACCAGATGGCACAGCCTCAGAGTACAGGACTAGATGGCACCGTCTCAGTGTACAGGACCAGATGGCACCGTCTCAGAGTCAAGGACCAGATGGCAGCGTCTCAGATTAGAGGATCAGATGGCACAGTCGCAGAGTACAGGACCAGTTGGCAAGACTCAGAGTACAGGACCAGTTGGCAAGTCTCAGAGTACAGGTCCAGATGGCATATTCTCAGAGTACAGGATCAGATGGCACCGTCTCAGAGTACAGGACTAGATGGTACTGTCTCAGACTACAGGACCAGATGGCAAAGTCTCGTAGTACAGGAGCAGATGGCACAGTCTCAGAGTGCAGGACCAGATGTTACAGTCTCAGATTACAGGACCAGATGGCAACATCTCAGAGTTCAGGACCAGATGGCACCGTCTCAGTGTGCAGGACCAAATGGTACAGTCTCAGTGTTCAGGACCAGATGGAACAGTCTCAGAGTACAGGACCAGATGGCACCGTCTCAGATTACAGGACCAGATGGCACAGTCTCAGAGTACAGGACCAGATGGCACCGCCTCAGAGTACTGGACCAGATGGAACAGTCTCAGAGTCAAGGACCAGATGGCACCGCCTCAGAGTCCAGGACCAGATGGCACCGTCTCAGTGTTCAGGACCAGATGGCACAGTCTCAGAGTACAGGACCAGATGGCACCGTCTCAGAGTACAGGACCAGATGGCACCGTCTCAGTGTACAGGACCAGATGGTACAGTCTCAAGAGTACAGGACCAGATCGCACCGTCTCAGTGTACAGGACCAGATCGCACCGTCTCAGAGTACAGGACCAGATGGTACAGTCTCAGAGTACAGGACCAGATGGCACCGTCTCAGATTTCAGGACTAGATGGCACAGTCTCAGAGTACAGGACAAGATGGCACAGTCTCAGAGTATAGGACCAGATGGCACCATCTCAGAGTACAGGACCAGATGGCACCGCCTCAGTGTACAGGACCAAATGGTACAGTCTCAGAGTACAGTACCAGATGGCACAGTCTCAGAATACAGGACCAGATGGCACCATCTCAGAGTACAGGTCCAGATGGCACCATCTCAGAGTACAGGTCCAGATGGCACCATCTCAGAGTACAGGACCAGATGGCACCACCTCAGTGTACAGGACCAAATGGTACAGTCTCAGAGTACAGTACCAGATGGCACCATCTCAGAGTACAGGACCAGATGGCACCATCTCAGAGTACAGGACCAGATGGCACCGTCTCAGTGTACAGGACCAGATGGTACAGTCTCAAGAGTACAGGACCAGATCGCACCGTCTCAGTGTACAGGACCAGATCGCACCGTCTCAGAGTACAGGACCAGATGGTACAGTCTCAGAGTACAGGACCAGATGGCACCGTCTCAGATTTCAGGACTAGATGGCACAGTCTCAGAGTACAGGACAAGATGGCACAGTCTCAGAGTACAGGACCAGATGGCACCATCTCAGAGTACAGGACCAGATGGCACCGCCTCAGTGTACAGGACCAAATGGTACAGTCTCAGAGTACAGTACCAGATGGCACAGTCTCAGAATACAGGACCAGATGGCACCATCTCAGAGTACAGGTCCAGATGGCACCATCTCAGAGTACAGGTCCAGATGGCACCATCTCAGAGTACAGGACCAGATGGCACCGCCTCAGTGTACAGGACCAAATGGTACAGTCTCAGAGTACAGTACCAGATGGCACAGTCTCAGAATACAGGACCAGATGGCACCATCTCAGAGTACAGGACCAGATGGCACCGTCTCAGAGTCAAGGACTAGATCGCACCGCCTCAGATTACAGGACCAGATGGCACAGTCCCAGAGTACAGGACCAGTTGGCAGGTCTCAGTGTACAGGACCAGATGGCACCATCTCGGAGTACAGGACCAGATGGCACAGTCCCAGAGTACAGGACCAGTTGGCAGGTCTCAGTGTACAGGACCAGATGGTACAGTCTCAGAGTACAGGACTAGATGGCACCGTCTCAGATTACAGGACTAGATGGCACAGTCTCAG
This sequence comes from Hypanus sabinus, assembly GCF_030144855.1. Classification (NCBI taxonomy): domain Eukaryota; kingdom Metazoa; phylum Chordata; class Chondrichthyes; order Myliobatiformes; family Dasyatidae; genus Hypanus; species Hypanus sabinus. Next base: position 2,373,158 of record NC_082722.1, read on the forward strand.
AGTACAGGACCAGATGGCACATTCTCAGAGTACAGGACCAGATGGCACCGTCTCAGAGTACAGTATCAGATGGCACAGTCTCAGAGTACAGGACCAGATGGCACCATCTCCGAGTACAGGACCAGATGGCACAGCCTCAGAGTACAGGACTAGATGGCACCATCTCAGAGTCAAGGACCAGATGGCAGCGTCTCAGATTAGAGGACCAGATGGCACAGTCGCAGAGTACAGGACCAGTTGGCAAGTCTCAGAGTACAGGTCCAATTGGCACCGTCTCAGAGTCAAGGACCAGATGGCACAGTCTCAGAGTACAGGACCTGTTGGCAACGTCTCAGAGTACAGGACCAGATGGCACAGTCTCAGAGTACAGGACCAGATGACACCGTCTCAGAGTACAGGACCAGATGGCACCATCTGAGAGTGCAGGACCAGATGGCACAGTCTCTGAGTAGAGGACCAGATGGCGCAGTCTCAAAGTAGAGGACCAGATGGCACTGTCTCAGTGTACAGGACCAGATGGCACCATCTGAGAGTACAGGATTAGATGGTACAGTCTCTGAGTAGAGGACCAGATGGCACAGTCTCAGAGTACAGGACCAAATGGTACATTCTCAGAGTACAGGACCAGATGGCACTCTCTCAGTGTACAGGACCAGATGGTACAGTATCAGAGTACAGGACCAGATGGCACCGTCTCAGAGTACAGGACCAAATGGTACAGTCTCAGAGTACAGTATCAGATGGCACAGTCTCAGAGTACAGGACCAGATGGCACCATCTCCGAGTACAGGACCAGATGGCACAGCCTCAGAGTACAGGACTAGATGGCACCGTCTCAGTGTACAGGACCAGATGGCACCGTCTCAGAGTCAAGGACCAGATGGCAGCGTCTCAGATTAGAGGATCAGATGGCACAGTCGCAGAGTACAGGACCAGTTGGCAAGACTCAGAGTACAGGACCAGTTGGCAAGTCTCAGAGTACAGGTCCAGATGGCATATTCTCAGAGTACAGGATCAGATGGCACCGTCTCAGAGTACAGGACTAGATGGTACTGTCTCAGACTACAGGACCAGATGGCAAAGTCTCGTAGTACAGGAGCAGATGGCACAGTCTCAGAGTGCAGGACCAGATGTTACAGTCTCAGATTACAGGACCAGATGGCACCATCTCACAGTACTGGACCAGATGGCACCATCTCAGAGTTCAGGACCAGATGGCACCGTCTCAGTGTGCAGGACCAAATGGTACAGTCTCAGTGTTCAGGACCAGATGAAACAGTCTCAGAGTACAGGACCAGATGGCACCGTCTCAGATTACAGGACCAGATGGCACAGTCTCAGAGTACAGGACCAGATGGCACCGCCTCAGAGTACAGGACCAGATGGCACCGTCTCAGTGTACAGGACCAGATGGTACAGTCTCAAGAGTACAGGACCAGATCGCACCGTCTCAGTGTTCAGGACCAGATGGCACAGTCTCAGAGTACAGGACCAGATGGCACCGTCTCAGTGTACAGGACCAGATGGCACCGCCTCAGAGTCCAGGACCAGATGGCACCGTCTCAGTGTACAGGACCAGATGGAACAGTCTCAGAGTCAAGGACCAGATGGCACCGTCTCAGATTACAGGACCAGATGACACCGTCTCAGAGTACAGGACCAGATGGCACCGTCTCAGTTTACAGGACCAGATGGCACAGTCTCAGAGTACAGGACCAGATGGCACCGTCTCAGTGTAAAGGACCAGATGGCACCGCCTCAGAGTCCAGGACCAGATGGCACCGTCTCAGTGTACAGGACCAGATGGAACAGTCTCAGAGTCAAGGACCAGATGGCACCGTCTCAGATTACAGGACCAGATGACACCGTCTCAGAGTACAGGACCAGATGGCACCGTCTCAGTGTACAGGACCAGATGGCACCATCTGAGAGTGCAGGACCAGATGGCACAGTCTCTGAGTAGAGGACCAGATGGCACAGTCTCAAAGTAGAGGACCAGATGGCACCGTCTCAGTGTACAGGACCAGATGGCACCATCTGAGAGTACAGGACTAGATGGTACAGTCTCTGAGTAGAGGACCAGATGGCACAGTCTCAGAGTTCAGGACCAAATGGTACATTCTCAGAGTACAGGACTAGATGGCACTCTCTCAGTGTACAGGACCAGATGGTACAGTCTCAGAGTACAGGACCAGATGGTACAGTATCAGAGTACAGGACCAGATGGCACCGTCTCAGAGTACAGGACCAGATGGCACCATCTCAGAGTACAGGTTCAGATGGCACAGTCTCAGAGTACAGGACAAGATGGCACAGTCTCAGAGTACAGGACCAGATGGCACCGTCTCAGAGTACAGGACCAGATGGCACCGCCTCAGTGTACAGGACCAAATGGTACAGTCTCAGAGTACAGTATCAGATGGCACAGTCTCAGAATACAGGACCAGATGGCACCATCTCAGAGTACAGGACCAGATGGCACCGTCTCAGAGTCAAGGACTAGATGGCACAGTCTCAGAGTACAGGACAAGATGGCACAGTCTCAGAGTACAGGACCAGATGGCACCATCTCAGAGTACAGGACCAGATGGCACCGTCTCAGATTTCAGGACTAGATGGCACAGTCTCAGAGTACAGGACAAGATGGCACCATCTCAGAGTACAGGTCCAGATGGCACCATCTCAGAGTACAGGACCAGATGGCACCGCCTCAGTGTACAGGACCAAATGGTACAGTCTCAGAGTACAGTATCAGATGGCACAGTCTCAGAATACAGGACCAGATGGCACCATCTCAGAGAACAGGACCAGATGGCACCGCCTCAGTGTACAGTACCTAATGGTACAGTCTCAGAGTACAGTATCAGATGGCACAGTCTCAGAATACAGGACCAGATGGCACCATCTCAGAGTACAGGTCCAGATGGCACCATCTCAGAGTACAGGTCTAGATGGCACCATCTCAGTGTACAGGACCAGATGGCACCGCCTCAGTGTACAGGACCAGATGGTACAGTCTCAAGAATACAGGACCAGATGGCACCGCCTCAGAGTACAGGACCAGATGGCACAGTCTCAGAATACAGGACCAGATGGCACCATCTCAGTGTACAGGACCAGATGGCACAGTCTCAGAGTACAGGACCAGATGGCACCGCTTCAGAGTACAGGACCAGATGGCACCGTCTCAGTGTACAGGACCAGATGGTACAGTCTCAAGAATACAGGACCAGATCGCACCGTCTCAGTGTTCAGGACCAGATGGCACAGTCTCAGAGTCAAGGACCAGATGGCACCGTCTCAGATTACAGGACCAGATGGCACCGTCTCAGAGTACAGGACCAGATGGCACCGTCTCAGAGTACAGGACCAGATGGCACCGTCTCAGTGTGCAGGACCAGATGGCACCATCTCAGAGTGCAGGACCAAATGGTACAGTCTCAGAGTACAGTATCAGATGGCACAGTCTCAGAGTACAGGACCAAATGGCACCATCTCAGAGTACTGGACCAGATGGCACCGTCTCAGTGTACAGGACCAGATGGTACAGTCTCAAGAGTACAGGACCAGATCGCACCGTCTCAGTGTACAGGACCAGATCGCACCGTCTCAGAGTACAGGACCAGATGGCACCGCCTCAGTGTACAGGACCAAATGGTACAGTCTCAGAGTACAGTACCAGATGGCACAGTCTCAGAATACAGGATTAGATGGCACCATCTCAGAGTACAGGTCCAGATGGCACCATCTCAGAGTACAGGTCCAGATGGCACCATCTCAGAGTACAGGACCAGATGGCACCGCCTCAGTGTACAGGACCAAATGGTACAGTCTCAGAGTACAGTACCAGATGGCACAGTCTCAGAATACAGGACCAGATGGCACCATCTCACAGTACAGGACCAGATGGCACCGTCTCAGAGTCAAGGACTAGGTCGCACCGCCTCAGATTACAGGACCAGATGGCACAGTCCCAGAGTACAGGACCAGTTGGCAGGTCTCAGTGTACAGGACAAGATGGCACCATCTCGGAGTACAGGACCAGATGGCACCGTCTCAGATTACAGGACCAGATGGCACAGTCTCAGAGTACAGGACCAGATGGCACCGTCTCAGATTACAGGACCAGATCGCACCGTCTCAGTGTACAGGACAAGATGGCACCGCCTCAGAGTACAGGACCAGATGGCACCGTCTCAGAGTACAGGACCAGATGGCACCGTCTCAGTGTACAGGACCAGATGGTACAGTCTCAGAGTACAGGACCAGATGGCACCGTCTCAGATTTCAGGACTAGATGGCACAGTCTCAGAGTACAGGACCAGATCGCACCGTCTCAGAGTACACGACCGGATGGTACAGTCTCAGAGTACAGGACCAGATGGCACCGTCTCAGATTTCAGGACTAGATGGCACAGTCTCAGAGTACAGAGCTAGATGGCACATTCTCAGAGTACAGAGCTAGATGGCACAGTCTCAGAGTACAGGTCCAGATGGCACCATCTCAGAGTGCAGGACCAGATGGCACCGCAGTGTACAGGACCAGATGGTACAGTCTCAGAATACAGTACCAGATGGCACCGCCTCAGTGTACAGGACCAAATGGTACAGTCTCAGAGTACAGTACCAGATGGCACAGTCTCAGAATACAGGACCAGATGGCACCATCTCAGAATACAGGACCAGATGGCACCATCTCAGAGTACTGGACCAGATGGCACCGCCTCAGATTACAGGACCAGATGGCACAGTCCCAGAGTACAGGACCAGTTGGCAGGTCTCAGATTACAGGACCAGATGGCACCGTCTCAGAGTACTGGACCATATGGCACATTCTTAGAATACAGGACCAGATAGCAAGTCTCAGAGTCCAGGACCAGATGGCTCAGTCTCAAGTACAGGACCAGATGGCACCGTCTCAGAGTCAAGGACCAGATGGCACAGTCTCAGAGTACAGGACCTGTTGGCAATGTCTCAGAGTACAGGACCAGATGGCACCGTCTCAGAGTACAGGACCAGATGGCACCGTCTCAGTGTACAGGACCAGATGGCACCATCTGAGAGTACAGGACCAGATGGCACAGTCTCTGAGTAGAGGACCAGATGGCACAGTCTCAGAGTACAGGACCAGATGGCACCATCTGAGAGTACAGGACCAGATGGCACCATCTGAGAGTACAGGACCAGATGGCACAGTCTCTGAGTAGAGGACCAGATGGCACCGTCTCAGAGACAAGGACATAATGGCACCGTCTCAGTGTACAGGACCAGATGGCACCATCTGAGAGTACAGGACTAGATGGCACAGTCTCAGAGTACAGGACCAGATGGCACCGCCTCAGAGTACAGGACCAGTTGGCACCGTCACAGTGTACAGGACCAGATGGTACAGTCTCAGAGTACAGGACCAGATGGCACCGTCTCATATTTCAGGACTAGATGGCACAGTCTCAGAGTACAGGACCAGATCGCACCGTCTCAGAGTACAGGACCAGATGGTACAGTCTCAGAGTACAGGACCAGATGGCACCGTCTCAGATTTCAGGACTAGATGGCACAGTCTCAGTGTACAGGACTAGATGGCACACTCAGATGGCACCATCTCAGATTACAGGACCACATGGCACCGCCTCAGTGTACAGGACCAAATGGTACAGTCTCAGAGTACAGTACCAGATGGCACAGTCTCAGAATACAGGACCAGATGGCACCATCTCAGAGTACAGGACCAGATGGCACCGCCTCAGAGTACAGGACCAGATGACACCGTCTCAGATTACAGGACCAGATGGCACAGTCCCAGAGTACAGGACCAGTTGGCAGGTCTCAGATAACAGGACCAGATGGCACCGTCTCAGAGTACCGGACCAGATGGCAAGTCTCAGAGTCCAGGACCAGATGGCTCAGTCTCAGAGTACAGGACCAGATGGCACCGTCTCAGTCAAGGACCAGATGGCACAGTCTCAGAGTACAGGACCTGTTGGCAACGTCTCAGAGTACAGGACCAGATGGCACCGTCTCAGATTACAGGACCAGATGGCACCGTCTCAGTGTACAGGACCAGATGGCACCATCTGAGAGTACAGGACCAGATGGCACAGTCTCTGAGTAGAGGACCAGATGGCACAGTCTCAGAGTACAGGACCAGATGGCACCATCTGAGAGTACAGGACCAGATGGCACCATCTGAGAGTACAGGACCAGATGGCACAGTCTCTGAGTAGAGGACCAGATGGCACCGTCTCAGAGACAAGGACCAGATGGCACCGTCGCAGTGTACAGGACCAGATGGCACCATCTGAGAGTACAGGACTAGATGGCACAGTCTCAGAGTACAGGACCAGATGGCACCGCCTCAGAGTACAGGACCAGATGGCACCGTCTCAGTGTACAGGACCAGATGGTACAGTCTCAGAGTACAGGACCAGATGGCACCGTCTCAGATTTCAGGACTAGATGGCACAGTCTCAGAGTACAGGACCAGATCGCACCGTCTCAGAGTACAGGACCAGATGGTACAGTCTCAGAGTACAGGACCAGATGGCACCGTCTCAGATTTCAGGACTAGATGGCACAGTCTCAGTGTACAGGACTAGATGGCACAGTCTCAGATGGCACCATCTCAGAGTACAGGACCAGATGGCACCGCCTCAGTGTACAGGACCAAATGGTACAGTCTCAGAGTACAGTACCAGATGGCACAGTCTCAGAATACAGGACCAGATGGCACCGTCTCAGTGTACAGGACCAGATGGCACCGTCTCAGAGTCAAGGACCAGATGGCACCACCTCAGATTACAGGACCAGATGGCACAGTCCCAGAGTACAGGACCAGTTGGCAGGTCTCAGAGAACAGGACCAGATGGCACAGTCTCAGAGTACAGGACCAGATGGCACAGTCTCAGAGTACAGGACCAGATGGCTCAGTCTCAGAGTACAGGACCAGATGGCACATTCTGAGAGTACAGGACCAGTTCGCACCGTCTCAGAGAACAGGAACAGATGGCACAGTCTCAGAGTACAGGACCAGATTGCACCGTCTCAGAATACAGGACCAGATGGCACAGTCTCCGAATACAGGACCAGATGGCACACTCAGAGTACTGGACCAGATTGCACCGTCTCAGAGTACAGGACCAGATGGTACAGTCTCAGAGTACAGGACCAGATGCTACAGTCTCAGAGTACAGGACCAGATCGCACCGTCTCAGAGTACAGGACTAGATCGCACCGTCTCAGAGTACAGGAGCAGATGGCACTGTCTCAGAGTACAGGAGCAGATGGCACTGTCTCAGAGTACAGGACCAGATGACACCGTCTCAGAGTACAGGACCAGATGGCACCGTCTCAGAGTACTGGACTAGATGGCACCGTCTCAGAGTACAGGACCAGATGGCACCGTCTCATATTTCAGGACTAGATGGCACAGTCTCAGAGTACAGGACCAGATCGCACCGTCTCAGAGTACAGGACCAGATGGTACAGTCTCAGAGTACAGGACCAGATGGCACCGTCTCAGATTTCAGGACTAGATGGCACAGTCTCAGAGTACAGGACTAGATGGCACAGTCTCAGATGGCACCATCTCAGAGTACAGGACCACATGGCACCGCCTCAGTGTACAGGACCAAATGGTACAGTCTCAGAGTACAGTACCAGATGGCACAGTCTCAGAATACAGGACCAGATGGCACCATCTCAGAGTCAAGGACCAGATGGCACATTCTCAGAATACAGGACCAGTTCGCACCGTCTCAGAGAACAGGAACAGATGGCACAGTCTCAGAGTACAGGACCAGATTGCACCGTCTCAGAATACAGGACCAGATGGCACAGTCTCAGAATACAGGACCAGATGGCACACTCAGAGTACTGGACCAGATTGCACCGTCTCAGAGTAAAGGACCAGATGGTACAGTCTCAGAGTACAGGACCAGATGGTACAGTCTCAGAGTACAGGACCAGATGCTACAGTCTCAGAGTACAGGACCAGATCGCACCGTCTCAGAGTACAGGACTAGATCGCACCGTCTCAGAGTACAGGAGCAGATGGCACTGTCTCAGAGTACAGGAGCAGATGGCACTGTCTCAGAGTACAGGACCAGATGACACCGTCTCAGAGTACAGGACCAGATGGCACCGTCTCAGAGTACTGGACTAGATGGCACCGTCTCAGAGTACAGGACCAGATGGCACCGTCTCATATTTCAGGACTATATGGCACAGTCTCAGAGTACAGGACCAGATGGCACCGTCTCAGATTTCAGGACCAGATGGTACAGTCTCAGAGTACAGGACCAGATGGCACCGTCTCAGATTTCAGGACTAGATGGCACAGTCTCAGAATACAGGACCAGATGGCACCATCTCAGAGTCAAGGACCAGATGGCACCACCTCAGATTACAGGAACAGATGGCACAGTCCCAGAGTACAGGACCAGTTGTCAGGTCTCAGAGAACAGGACCAGATGGCACAGTCTCAGAGTACAGGACCAGATGGCACATTCTCAGAGAACAGAACCAGATGGCTCAGTCTCAGAGTCCAGGACCAGTTGGCTCAGTCTCAGAGTACAGGACCAGATGGCACATTCTCAGAATACAGGACCAGATGGCACAGTCTCAGAATACAGGACCAGATGGCACACTCAGAGTACTGGACCAGATTGCACCGTCTCAGAGTAAAGGACCAGATGGTACAGTCTCAGAGTACAGGACCAGATGGTACAGTCTCAGAGTACAGGACCAGATGCTACAGTCTCAGAGTACAGGACCAGATCGCACCGTCTCAGAGTACAGGACCAGATGGTACAGTCTCAGAGTACAGGACCAGATGGCACCGTCTCAGATTTCAGGACTAGATGGCACAGTCTCAGAATACAGGACCAGATGGCACCATCTCAGAGTCAAGGACCAGATGGCACCACCTCAGATTACAGGAACAGATGGCACAGTCCCAGAGTACAGGACCAGTTGTCAGGTCTCAGAGAACAGGACCAGATGGCACAGTCTCAGAGTACAGGACCAGATGGCACATTCTCAGAGAACAGAACCAGATGGCTCAGTCTCAGAGTCCAGGACCAGTTGGCTCAGTCTCAGAGTACAGGACCAGATGGCACATTCTCAGAATACAGGACCAGATGGCACAGTCTCAGAATACAGGACCAGATGGCACACTCAGAGTACTGGACCAGATTGCACCGTCTCAGAGTAAAGGACCAGATGGTACAGTCTCAGAGTACAGGACCAGATGGTACAGTCTCAGAGTACAGGACCAGATGGTACAGTCTCAGAGTACAGGACCAGATGCTACAGTCTCAGAGTACAGGACCAGATCGCACCGTCTCAGAGTACAGGAGCAGATGGCACTGTCTCAGAGTACAGGAGCAGATGGCACTGTCTCAGAGTACAGGACCAGATGACACCGTCTCAGAGTACAGGACCAGATGGCACCGTCTCAGAGTACTGGACTAGATGGCACCGTCTCAGAGTACAGGACCAGATGGCACCGTCTCATATTTCAGGACTAGATGGCACAGTCTCAGAGTACAGGACCAGATCGCACAGTCTCAGAGTACAGGACCAGATGGTACAGTCTCAGAGTACAGGACCAGATGGCACCGTCTCAGATTTCAGGACTAGATGGCACAGTCTCAGAGTACAGGACTAGATGGCACAGTCTCAGATGGCACCATCTCAGAGTACAGGACCACATGGCACCGCCTCAGTGTACAGGACCAAATGGTACAGTCTCAGAGTACAGTACCAGATGGCACAGTCTCAGAATACAGGACCAGATGGCACCATCTCAGAGTCAAGGACCAGATGGCACCACTTCAGATTACAGGACCAGATGGCACAGTCCCAGAGTACAGGACCAGTTGTCAGGTCTCAGAGAACAGGACCAGATGGCACATTCTCAGAATACAGGACCAGTTCGCACCGTCTCAGAGAACAGGAACAGATGGCACAGTCTCAGAGTACAGGACCAGATTGCACCATCTCAGAATACAGGACCAGATGGCACAGTCTCAGAATACAGGACCAGATGGCACACTCAGAGTACTGGACCAGATTGCACCGTCTCAGAGTAAAGGACCAGATGGTACAGTCTCAGAGTACAGGACCAGATGGTACAGTCTCAGAGTACAGGACCAGATGGTACAGTCTCAGAGTACAGGACCAGATGCTACAGTCTCAGAGTACAGGACCAGATCGCACCGTCTCAGAGTACAGGACTAGATCGCACCGTCTCAGAGTACAGGAGCAGATGGCACTGTCACAGAGTACAGGAGCAGATGGCACTGTCTCAGAGTACAGGACCAGATGACACCGTCTCAGAGTACAGGACCAGATGGCACCGTCTCAGAGTACTGGACTAGATGGCACCGTCTCAGAGTACAGGACCAGATGGCACCGTCTCATATTTCAGGACTAGATGGCACAGTCTCAGAGTACAGGACCAGATCGCACCGTCTCAGAGTACAGGACCAGATGGTACAGTCTCAGAGTACAGGACCAGATGGCACCGTCTCAGATTTCAGGACTAGATGGCACAGTCTCAGAATACAGGACCAGATGGCACCATCTCAGAGTCAAGGACCAGATGGCACCACCTCAGATTACAGGAACAGATGGCACAGTCCCAGAGTACAGGACCAGTTGTCAGGTCTCAGAGAACAGGACCAGATGGCACAGTCTCAGAGTACAGGACCAGATGGCACATTCTCAGAGAACAGAACCAGATGGCTCAGTCTCAGAGTCCAGGACCAGTTGGCTCAGTCTCAGAGTACAGGACCAGATGGCACATTCTCAGAATACAGGACCAGTTCGCACCGTCTCAGAGAACAGGAACAGATGGCACAGTCTCAGAGTACAGGACCAGATTGCACCGTCTCAGAATACAGGACCAGATGGCACAGTCTCAGAATACAGGACCAGATGGCACACTCAGAGCACTGGACCAGATTGCACCGTCTCAGAGTACAGGACCAGATGGTACAGTCTCAGAGTACAGGACCAGATGGTACAGTCTCAGAGTACAGGACCAGATCGCACCGTCTCAGAGTATAGGACTAGATCGCACCGTCTCAGAGTACAGGACCAGATGGCACTGTCTCAGAGTAAAGGACCAGATGGCACTGTCTCAGAGTTCAGGACCAGATGACACCGTCGCAGAGTACAGGACCAGATGGCACCGTCCCAGAGTACTGGACTAGATGGCACCGCCTCAGATTACAGGACCAGATGGCACAGTTCCAGAGTACAGGACCAGTTGGCAGGTCTCAGATAACAGGACCAGATGGCACCGTCTCAGAGTACTGGACCATATGGCACATTCTTAGAGTACCGGACCAGATGGCAAGTCTCAGAGTCCAGGACCAGATGGCTCAGTCTCAGAGTACAGGACCAGATGGCACCGTCTCAGTCAAGGACCAGATGGCACAGTCTCAGAGTACAGGACCTGTTGGCAACGTCTCAGAGTACAGGACCAGATGGCACCGTCTCAGAGTACAGGACCAGATGGCACCGTCTCAGTGTACAGGACCAGATGGCACCATCTGAGAGTACAGGACCAGATGGCACAGTCTCTGAGTAGAGGACCAGATGGCACAGTCTCAGAGTACAGGACCAGATGGCACCATCTGAGAGTACAGGACCAGATGGCACCATCTGAGAGTACAGGACCAGATGGCACAGTCTCTGAGTAGAGGACCAGATGGCACCGTCTCAGAGACAAGGACCAGATGGCACCGTCTCAGTGTACAGGACCAGATGGCACCATCTGAGAGTACAGGACTAGATGGCACAGTCTCAGAGTACAGGACCAGATGGCACCGCCTCAGAGTACAGGACCAGATGGCACCGTCTCAGTGTACAGGACCAGATGGTACAGTCTCAGAGTACAGGACCAGATGGCACCGTCTCAGATTTCAGGACTAGATGGCACAGTCTCAGAGTACAGGACCAGATCGCACCGTCTCAGAGTACAGGACCAGATGGTACAGTCTCAGAGTACAGGACCAGATGGCACCGTCTCAGATTTCAGGACTAGATGGCACAGTCTCAGTGTACAGGACTAGATGGCACAGTCTCAGATGGCACCATCTCAGAGTACAGGACCAGATGGCACCGCCTCAGTGTACAGGACCAAATGGTACAGTCTCAGAGTACAGTACCAGATGGCACAGTCTCAGAATACAGGACCAGATGGCACCGTCTCAGTGTACAGGACCAGATGGCACCGTCTCAGAGTCAAGGACCAGATGGCACCACCTCAGATTACAGGACCAGATGGCACAGTCTCAGAGTACAGGACCAGATGGCACATTCTCAGAGAACAGGACCAGATGGCTCAGTCTCAGAGTCCAGGACCAGTTGGCTCAGTCTCAGAGTACAGGACCAGATGGCACATTCTCAGAATACAGGACCAGTTCGCACCGTCTCAGAGAAAAGGAACAGATGGCACAGTCTCAGAGTACAGGACCAGATTGCACCGTCTCAGAATACAGGACCAGATGGCACAGTCTCAGAATACAGGACCAGATGGCACACTCAGAGTACTGGACCAGATTGCACCGTCTCAGAGTACAGGACCAGATGGTACAGTCTCAGAGTACAGGACCAGATGGTACAGTCTCAGAGTACAGGACCAGATCGCACCGTCTCAGAGTATAGGACTAGATCGCACCGTCTCAGAGTACAGGACCAGATGGCACTGTCTCAGAGTAAAGGACCAGATGGCACTGTCTCAGAGTTCAGGACCAGATGACACCGTCGCAGAGTACAGGACCAGATGGCACCGTCCCAGAGTACTGGACTAGATGGCACCGCCTCAGATTACAGGACCAGATGGCACAGTTCCAGAGTACAGGACCAGTTGGCAGGTCTCAGATAACAGGACCAGATGGCACCGTCTCAGAGTACTGGACCATATGGCACATTCTTAGAGTACCGGACCAGATGGCAAGTCTCAGAGTCCAGGACCAGATGGCTCAGTCTCAGAGTACAGGACCAGATGGCACCGTCTCAGTCAAGGACCAGATGGCACAGTCTCAGAGTACAGGACCTGTTGGCAACGTCTCAGAGTACAGGACCAGATGGCACCGTCTCAGAGTACAGGACCAGATGGCACCGTCTCAGTGTACAGGACCAGATGGCACCATCTGAGAGTACAGGACCAGATGGCACAGTCTCTGAGTAGAGGACCAGATGGCACAGTCTCAGAGTACAGGACCAGATGGCACCATCTGAGAGTACAGGACCAGATGGCACCATCTGAGAGTACAGGACCAGATGGCACAGTCTCTGAGTAGAGGACCAGATGGCACCGTCTCAGAGACAAGGACCAGATGGCACCGTCTCAGTGTACAGGACCAGATGGCACCATCTGAGAGTACAGGACTAGATGGCACAGTCTCAGAGTACAGGACCAGATGGCACCGCCTCAGAGTACAGGACCAGATGGCACCGTCTCAGTGTACAGGACCAGATGGTACAGTCTCAGAGTACAGGACCAGATGGCACCGTCTCAGATTTCAGGACTAGATGGCACAGTCTCAGAGTACAGGACCAGATCGCACCGTCTCAGAGTACAGGACCAGATGGTACAGTCTCAGAGTACAGGACCAGATGGCACCGTCTCAGATTTCAGGACTAGATGGCACAGTCTCAGTGTACAGGACTAGATGGCACAGTCTCAGATGGCACCATCTCAGAGTACAGGACCAGATGGCACCGCCTCAGTGTACAGGACCAAATGGTACAGTCTCAGAGTACAGTACCAGATGGCACAGTCTCAGAATACAGGACCAGATGGCACCGTCTCAGTGTACAGGACCAGATGGCACCGTCTCAGAGTCAAGGACCAGATGGCACCACCTCAGATTACAGGACCAGATGGCACAGTCCCAGAGTACAGGACCAGTTGGCAGGTCTCAGAGAACAGGACCAGATGGCACAGTCTCAGAGTACAGGACCAGATGGCACATTCTCAGAGAACAGGACCAGATGGCTCAGTCTCAGAGTCCAGGACCAGTTGGCTCAGTCTCAGAGTACAGGACCAGATGGCACATTCTCAGAATACAGGACCAGTTCGCACCGTCTCAGAGAACAGGAACAGATGGCACAGTCTCAGAGTACAGGACCAGATTGCACCGTCTCAGAATACAGGACCAGATGGCACAGTCTCAGAATACAGGACCAGATGGCACACTCAGAGTACTGGACCAGATTGCACCGTCTCAGAATACAGGACCAGATGGCACAGTCTCAGAATACAGGACCAGATGGCACACTCAGAGTACTGGACCAGATTGCACCACCTCAGATTACAGGACCAGATGGCACAGTCCCAGAGTACAGGACCAGTTGGCAGGTCTCAGAGAACAGGACCAGATGGCACCGTCTCAGAGTAAAGGACCAGATGGTACAGTCTCAGAGTACAGGACCAGATGGTACAGTCTCAGAGTACAGGACCAGATGCTACAGTCTCAGAGTACAGGACCAGATCGCACCGTCTCAGAGTACAGGACTAGATCGCACCGTCTCAGAGTACAGGAGCAGATGGCACTGTCTCAGAGTACAGGAGCAGATGGCACTGTCTCAGAGTACAGGACCAGATGACACCGTCTCAGAGTACAGGACCAGATGGCACCGTCTCAGAGTACTGGACTAGATGGCACCGTCTCAGAGTACAGGACCAGATGGCACCGTCTCATATTTCAGGACTAGATGGCACAGTCTCAGAGTACAGGACCAGATCGCACCGTCTCAGAGTACAGGACCAGATGGTACAGTCTCAGAGTACAGGACCAGATGGCACCGTCTCAGATTTCAGGACTAGATGGCACAGTCTCAGAATACAGGACCAGATGGCACCATCTCAGAGTCAAGGACCAGATGGCACCACCTCAGATTACAGGACCAGATGGCACAGTCCCAGAGTACAGGACCAGTTGTCAGGTCTCAGAGAACAGGACCAGATGGCACAGTCTCAGAGTACAGGACCAGATGGCACATTCTCAGAGAACAGGACCAGATGGCTCAGTCACAGAGTCCAGGACCAGTTGGCTCAGTCTCAGAGTACAGGACCAGATGGCACATTCTCAGAATACAGGACCAGTTCGCACCGTCTCAGAGAACAGGAACAGATGGCACAGTCTCAGAGTACAGGACCAGATGGCACTGTCTCAGAGTAAAGGACCAGATGGCACTGTCTCAGAGTACTGGACTAGATGGCACCGCCTCAGATTACAGGACCAGATGGCACAGTTCCAGAGTACAGGACCAGTTGGCAGGTCTCAGATAACAGGACCAGATGGCACCGTCTCAGAGTACTGGACCATATGGCACATTCTTAGAGTACCGGACCAGATGGCAAGTCTCAGAGTCCAGGACCAGATGGCTCAGTCTCAGAGTACAGGACCAGATGGCACCGTCTCAGTCAAGGACCAGATGGCACAGTCTCAGAGTACAGGACCTGTTGGCAACGTCTCAGAGTACAGGACCAGATGGCACCGTCTCAGAGTACAGGACCAGATGGCACCGTCTCAGTGTACAGGACCAGATGGCACCATCTGAGAGTACAGGACCAGATGGCACAGTCTCTGAGTAGAGGACCAGATGGCACAGTCTCAGAGTACAGGACCAGATGGCACCATCTGAGAGTACAGGACCAGATGGCACCATCTGAGAGTACAGGACCAGATGGCACAGTCTCTGAGTAGAGGACCAGATGGCACCGTCTCAGAGACAAGGACCAGATGGCACCGTCTCAGTGTACAGGACCAGATGGCACCATCTGAGAGTACAGGACTAGATGGCACCGTCCCAGAGTACTGGACTAGATGGCACCGCCTCAGATTACAGGACCAGATGGCACAGTTCCAGAGTACAGGACCAGTTGACAGGTCTCAGATAACAGGACCAGATGGCACCGTCTCAGAGTACTGGACCATATGGCACATTCTTAGAGTACCGGACCAGATGGCAAGTCTCAGAGTCCAGGACCAGATGGCTCAGTCTCAGAGTACAGGACCAGATGGCACCGTCTCAGTCAAGGACCAGATGGCACAGTCTCAGAGTACAGGACCTGGCAACGTCTCAGAGTACAGGACCAGATGGCACCGTCTCAGAGTACAGGACCAGATGACACCGTCTCAGTGTACAGGACCAGATGGCACCATCTGAGAGTACAGGACGAGATGGCACAGTCTCTGAGTAGAGGACCAGATGGCACAGTCTCAGAGTACAGGACCAGATGGCACCATCTGAGAGTACAGGACCAGATGGCACCATCTGAGAGTACAGGACCAGATGGCACAGTCTCAGAATACAGGACCAGATGGCACAGTCTCAGAATACAGGACCAGATGGCACACTCAGAGTACTGGACCAGATTGCACCGTCTCAGAATACAGGACCAGATGGCACAGTCTCAGAATACAGGACCAGATGGCACACTCAGAGTACTGGACCAGATTGCACCACCTCAGATTACAGGACCAGATGGCACAGTCCCAGAGTACAGGACCAGTTGGCAGGTCTCAGAGAACAGGACCAGATGGCACCGTCTCAGCGTAAAGGACCAGATGGTACAGTCTCAGAGTACAGGACCAGATGGTACAGTCTCAGAGTACAGGACCAGATGGTACAGTCTCAGAGTACAGGACCAGATGCTACAGTCTCAGAGTACAGGACCAGATCGCACCGTCTCAGAGTACAGGACTAGATCGCACCGTCTCAGAGTACAGGAGCAGATGGCACTGTCTCAGAGTACAGGAGCAGATGGCACTGTCTCAGAGTACAGGACCAGATGACACCGTCTCAGAGTACAGGACCAGATGGCACCGTCTCAGAGTACTGGACTAGATGGCACCGTCTCAGAGTACAGGACCAGATGGCACCGTCTCATATTTCTGGACTAGATGGCACAGTCTCAGAGTACAGGACCAGATCGCACCGTCTCAGAGTACAGGACCAGATGGTACAGTCTCAGAGTACAGGACCAGATGGCACCGTCTCAGATTTCAGGACTAGATGGCACAGTCTCAGAATACAGGACCAGATGGCACCATCTCAGAGTCAAGGACCAGATGGCACCACCTCAGATTACAGGACCAGATGGCACAGTCCCAGAGTACAGGACCAGTTGTCAGGTCTCAGAGAACAGGACCAGATGGCACAGTCTCAGAGTACAGGACTAGATGGCACATTCTCAGAGAACAGGACCAGATGGCTCAGTCTCAGAGTCCAGGACCAGTTGGCTCAGTCTCAGAGTACAGGACCAGATGGCACATTCTCAGAATACAGGCCCAGTTCGCACCGTCTCAGAGAACAGGAACAGATGGCACAGTCTCAGAGTACAGGACCAGATGGCACTGTCTCAGAGTAAAGGACCAGATGGCACTGTCTCAGAGTACTGGACTAGATGGCACCGCCTCAGATTACAGGACCAGATGGCACAGTTCCAGAGTACAGGACCAGTTGGCAGGTCTCAGATAACAGGACCAGATGGCACCGTCTCAGAGTACTGGACCATATGGCACATTCTTAGAGTACCGGACAAGATGGCAAGTCTCAGAGTCCAGGACCAGATGGCTCAGTCTCAGAGTACAGGACCAGATGGCACCGTCTCAGTCAAGGACCAGATGGCACAGTCTCAGAGTACAGGACCTGTTGGCAACGTCTCAGAGTACAGGACCAGATGGCACCGTCTCAGAGTACAGGACCAGATGGCACCGTCTCAGTGTACAGGACCAGATGGCACCATCTGAGAGTACAGGACCAGATGGCACAGTCTCTGAGTAGAGGACCAGATGGCACAGTCTCAGAGTACAGGACCAGATGGCACCATCTGAGAGTACAGGACCAGATGGCACCATCTGAGAGTACAGGACCAGATGGCACAGTCTCTGAGTAGAGGACCAGATGGCACCGTCTCAGAGACAAGGACCAGATGGCACCGTCTCAGTGTACAGGACCAGATGGCACCATCTGAGAGTACAGGACTAGATGGCACCGTCCCAGAGTACTGGACTAGATGGCACCGCCTCAGATTACAGGACCAGATGGCACAGTTCCAGAGTACAGGACCAGTTGACAGGTCTCAGATAACAGGACCAGATGGCACCGTCTCAGAGTACTGGACCATATGGCACATTCTTAGAGTACCGGACCAGATGGCAAGTCTCAGAGTCCAGGACCAGATGGCTCAGTCTCAGAGTACAGGACCAGATGGCACCGTCTCAGTCAAGGACCAGATGGCACAGTCTCAGAGTACAGGACCTGGCAACGTCTCAGAGTACAGGACCAGATGGCACCGTCTCAGAGTACAGGACCAGATGGCACCGTCTCAGTGTACAGGACCAGATGGCACCATCTGAGAGTACAGGACGAGATGGCACAGTCTCTGAGTAGAGGACCAGATGGCACAGTCTCAGAGTACAGGACCAGATGGCACCATCTGAGAGTACAGGACCAGATGGCACCATCTGAGAGTACAGGACCAGATGGCACAGTCTCTGAGTAGAGGACCAGATGGCACCGTCTCAGAGAAAAGGACCAGATGGCACCGTCTCAGTGTACAGGACCAGATGGCACCATCTGAGAGTACAGGACTAGATGGCACAGTCTCAGAGTACAGGACCAGATGGCACCGCCTCAGAGTACAGGACCAGATGGCACCGTCTCAGTGTACAGGACCAGATGGTACCGTCTCAGAGTACAGGACCAGATCGCACCGTCTCAGAGTACAGGACCAGATGGTACAGTCTCAGAGTACAGGACCAGATGGCACCGTCTCAGATTTCAGGACTAGATGGCACAGTCTCAGTGTACAGGACTAGATGGCACAGTCTCAGATGGCACCATCTCAGAGTACAGGACCAGATGGCACCGCCTCAGTGTACAGGACCAAATGGTACAGTCTCAGAGTACAGTACCAGATGGCACAGTCTCAGAATACAGGACCAGATGGCACCGTCTCAGTGTACAGGACCAGATGGCACCGTCTCAGAGTCAAGGACCAGATGGCACCACCTCAGATTACAGGACCAGATGGCACAGTCCCAGAGTACAGGACCAGTTGGCAGGTCTCAGAGAACAGGACCAGATGGCACAGTCTCAGAGTACAGGACCAGATGGCACATTCTCAGAGTACAGGACCAGATGGCACATTCTCAGAATACAGGACCAGTTCGCACCGTCTCAGAGAACAGGAACAGATGGCACAGTCTCAGAGTACAGGACCAGATTGCACCGTCTCAGAATACAGGACCAGATGGCACAGTCTCAGAATACAGGACCAGATGGCACACTCAGAGTACTGGACCAGATTGCACCGTCTCAGAATACAGGACCAGATGGCACACTCAGAGTACTGGACCAGATTGCACCACCTCAGATTACAGGACCAGATGGCACAGTCCCAGAGTACAGGACCAGTTGGCAAGTCTCAGAGAACAGGACCAGATGGCACCGTCTCAGAGTAAAGGACCAGATGGTACAGTCTCAGAGTACAGGACCAGATGGTACAGTCTCAGAGTACAGGACCAGATGGTACAGTCTCAGAGTACAGGACCAGTTGTCAGGTCTCAGAGTACAGGACCAGATCGCACCGTCTCAGATTACAGGAGCAGATGGCACTGTCTCAGAGAACAGGACCAGATGGCTCAGTCTCAGAGTCCAGGACCAGTTGGCTCAGTCTCAGAGTACAGGACCAGATGGCACATTCTCAGAATACAGGACCAGTTCGCACCGTCTCAGAGAACAGGAACAGATGGCACAGTCTCAGAGTCCAGGACCAGTTGGCTCAGTCTCAGAGTACAGGACCAGATGGCACATTCTCAGAATACAGGACCAGTTCGCACCGTCTCAGAGAACAGGAACAGATGGCACAGTCTCAGAGTACAGGACCAGATGGCACTGTCTCAGAGTAAAGGACCAGATGGCACTGTCTCAGAGTTCAGGACCAGATGACACCGTCGCAGAGTACAGGACCAGATGGCACCGTCCCAGAGTACTGGACTAGATGGCACCGCCTCAGATTACAGGACCAGATGGCACAGTTCCAGAGTACAGGACCAGTTGGCAGGTCTCAGATAACAGGACCAGATGGCACCGTCTCAGAGTCCAGGACCAGATGGCTCAGTCTCAGAGTACAGGACCAGATGGCACCGTCTCAGTCAAGGACCAGATGGCACAGTCTCAGAGTACAGGACCTGTTGGCAACGTCTCAGAATACAGGACCAGATGGCACCGTCTCAGAGTACAGGACCAGATGGCACCGTCTCAGTGTACAGGACCAGATGGCACCATCTCAGAGTCAAGGACCAGATGGCACCACCTCAGATTACAGGACCAGATGGCACAGTCCCAGAGTACAGGACCAGTTGTCAGGTCTCAGAGAACAGGACCAGATGGCACAGTCTCAGAGTACAGGACCAGATGGCACATTCTCAGAGAACAGGACCAGATGGCTCAGTCTCAGAGTCCAGGACCAGTTGGCTCAGTCTCAGAGTACAGGACCAGATGGCACATTCTCAGAATACAGGACCAGTTCGCACCGTCTCAGAGAACAGGAACAGATGGCACAGTCTCAGAGTACAGGACCAGATGGCACTGTCTCAGAGTAAAGGACCAGATGGCACTGTCTCAGAGTTCAGGACCAGATGACACCGTCGCAGAGTACAGGACCAGATGGCACCGTCCCAGAGTACTGGACTAGATGGCACCGCCTCAGATTACAGGACCAGATGGCACAGTTCCAGAGTACAGGACCAGTTGGCAGGTCTCAGATAACAGGACCAGATGGCACCGTCTCAGAGTACTGGACCATATGGCACATTCTTAGAGTACCGGACCAGATGGCAAGTCTCAGAGTCCAGGACCAGATGGCTCAGTCTCAGAGTACAGGACCAGATGGCACCGTCTCAGTCAAGGACCAGATGGCACAGTCTCAGAGTACAGGACCTGTTGGCAACGTCTCAGAGTACAGGACCAGATGGCACCGTCTCAGAGTACAGGACCAGATGGCACCGTCTCAGTGTACAGGACCAGATGGCACCATCTGAGAGTACAGGACCAGATGGCACAGTCTCTGAGTAGAGGACCAGATGGCACAGTCTCAGAGTACAGGACCAGATGGCACCATCTGAGAGTACAGGACCAGATGGCACCATCTGAGAGTACAGGACCAGATGGCACAGTCTCTGAGTAGAGGACCAGATGGCACCGTCTCAGAAACAAGGACCAGATGGCACCGTCTCAGTGTACAGGACCAGATGGCACCATCTGAGAGTACAGGACTAGATGGCACAGTCTCAGAGTACAGGACCAGATGGCACCGCCTCAGAGTACAGGACCAGATGGCACCGTCCA
Organism: Hypanus sabinus; assembly: GCF_030144855.1. Taxonomy (NCBI): domain Eukaryota; kingdom Metazoa; phylum Chordata; class Chondrichthyes; order Myliobatiformes; family Dasyatidae; genus Hypanus; species Hypanus sabinus. The sequence continues at coordinate 2,394,536 of NC_082722.1, forward strand.
GTGTACAGGACCAGATGGTACAGTCTCAGAGTACAGGACCAGATGGCACCGTCTCAGATTTCAGGACTAGATGGCACAGTCTCAGAGTACAGGACCAGATCGCACCGTCTCAGAGTACAGGACCAGATGGTACAGTCTCAGAGTACAGGACCAGATGGCACCGTCTCAGATTTCAGGACTAGATGGCACAGTCTCAGTGTACAGGACTAAATGGCACAGTCTCAGATGGCACCATCTCAGAGTACAGGACCAGATGGCACCGCCTCAGTGTACAGGACCAAATGGTACAGTCTCAGAGTACAGTACCAGATGGCACAGTCTCAGAATACAGGACCAGATGGCACCGTCTCAGTGTACAGGACCAGATGGCACCGTCTCAGTGTCAAGGACCAGATGGCACCACCTCAGATTACAGGACCAGATGGCACAGTCCCAGAGTACAGGACCAGTTGGCAGGTCTCAGAGAACAGGACCAGATGGCACCGTCTCAGAGTACAGGACCAGATGGCACATTCTCAGAGTACAGGACCAGATGGCTCAGTCTCAGAGTCCAGGACCAGTTGGCTCAGTCTCAGAGTACAGGACCAGATGGCACATTCTCAGAGTACAGGACCAGTTCGCACCGTCTCAGAGAACAGGAACAGATGGCACAGTCTCAGAGTACAGGACCAGATTGCACCGTCTCAGAATACAGGAACAGATGGCACAGTCTCAGAATACAGGACCAGATGGCACACTCAGAGTACTCGACCAGATTGCACCGTCTCAGAGTACAGGACCAGATGGTACAGTCTCAGAGTACAGGACCAGATGGTACAGTCTCAGAGTACAGGACCAGATCGCACCGTCTCAGAGTACAGGACTAGATCGCACCGTCTCAGAGTACAGGAGCAGATGGCACAGTCTCTGAGTAGAGTACCAGATGGCACAGTCTCAGAGTACAGGACCTGTTGGCAACGTCTCAGAGTACAGGACCAGATGGCACCGTCTCAGAGTACAGGACCAGATGGCACCGTCTCAGTGTACAGGACCAGATGGCACCATCTGAGAGTACAGGACCAGATGGCACAGTCTCTGAGTAGAGGACCAGATGGCACAGTCTCAGAGTACAGGACCAGATGGCACCATCTGAGAGTACAGGACCAGATGGCACCATCTGAGAGTACAGGACCAGATGGCACAGTCTCTGAGTAGAGGACCAGATGGCACCGTCTCAGAGACAAGGACCAGATGGCACCGTCTCAGTGTACAGGACCAGATGGCACCGTCTCAGAGTACAGGACCAAATGGTACAGTCTCAGAGTACAGTACCAGATGGCACAGTCTCAGAATACAGGACCAGATGGCACCATCTCAGAGTACTGGACCAGATGGCACCGCCTCAGAGTACAGGACCAGATGGCACCGTCTCAGAGTACAGGACCAGATGGCACCGTCTCAGAGTCAAGGACCAGATGGCACCGTCTCAGATTACAGGACCAGATGGCACAGTCCCAGAGTACAAGACCAGTTGGCAGGTCTCAGAGTAGAGGACCAGTTGGTAACGTCTCAGAGTACAGGACCAGATGGCACCGTCTCAGAGTACAGGACCAGATGGCACCATCTCAGAGTCAAGGACCAGATGGCACAGTCTCAGAGTACAGGACCTGTTGGCAACGTCTCAGAGTACAGGACCAGATGGCACAGTCTCAGAGTACAGAACCAGATGGCACAGTCTCAGAGTACAGGACCAGATGGTACCGTCTCAGAGTACAGGACCAGATGGTACCGTCTCAGAGTACAGGACCAGATGGCACAGTCTCAGAGTACAGGACCAGATGGCACCGAGTCAGAGTACAGGACCAGATGGTACCGTCTCAGAGTACAGGACCAGATGGCACCGTCTCAGAGTACAGGACCAGATGCTACAGTCTCAGAGTGCAGGACCAGATGGCACCGTCTCAGAGTACAGGACCAGATGGTACAGTCTCAGAGTGCAGGACCAGATGGTACAGTCTCAGAGTACAGGACCAGATCGCACCGTCTCAGAGTACAGGACCAGATCGCACCGTCTCAGTGTACAGGACCAGATGGCACCATCTGAGAGTACAGGACCAGATGGCACAGTCTCTGAGTAGAGGACCAGATGGCACAGTCTCAGAGTACAGGACCAGATGGCACCATCTGAGAGTACAGGACCAGATGGCACCATCTGAGAGTACAGGACCAGATGGCACAGTCTCTGAGTAGAGGACCAGATGGCACCGTCTCAGAGACAAGGACCAGATGGCACCGTCTCAGTGTACAGGACCAGATGGCACCATCTGAGAGTACAGGACTAGATGGCACAGTCTCAGAGTACAGGACCAGATGGCACCGCCTCAGAGTACAGGACCAGATGGCACCGTCCAGTGTACAGGACCAGATGGTACAGTCTCAGAGTACAGGACCAGATGGCACCGTCTCAGATTTCAGGACTAGATGGCACAGTCTCAGAGTACAGGACCAGATCGCACCGTCTCAGAGTACAGGACCAGATGGTACAGTCTCAGAGTACAGGACCAGATGGCACCGTCTCAGATTTCAGGACTAGATGGCACAGTCTCAGTGTACAGGACTAGATGGCACAGTCTCAGATGGCACCATCTCAGAGTACAGGACCAGATGGCACCGCCTCAGTGTACAGGACCAAATGGTACAGTCTCAGAGTACAGTACCAGATGGCACAGTCTCAGAATACAGGACCAGATGGCACCGTCTCAGTGTACAGGACCAGATGGCACCGTCTTTGAGTCAAGGACCAGATGGCACCACCTCAGATTACAGGACCAGATGGCACAGTCCCAGAGTACAGGACCAGTTGGCAGGTCTCAGAGAACAGGACCAGATGGCACCGTCTCAGAGTACAGGACCAGATGGCACATTCTCAGAGTCCAGGACCAGATGGCTCAGTCTCAGAGTCCAGGACCAGTTGGCTCAGTCTCAGAGTACAGGACCAGATGGCACATTCTCAGAGTACAGGACCAGTTCGCACCGTCTCAGAGAACAGGAACAGATGGCACAGTCTCAGAGTACAGGACCAGATTGCACCGTCTCAGAATACAGGAACAGATGGCACAGTCTCAGAATACAGGACCAGATGGCACACTCAGAGTACTCGACCAGATTGCACCGTCTCAGAGTACAGGACCAGATGGTACAGTCTCAGAGTACAGGACCAGATGGTACAGTCTCAGAGTACAGGACCAGATCGCACCGTCTCAGAGTACAGGACTAGATCGCACCGTCTCAGAGTACAGGAGCAGATGGCACAGTCTCTGAGTAGAGTACCAGATGGCACAGTCTCAGAGTACAGGACCTGTTGGCAACGTCTCAGAGTACAGGACCAGATGGCACCGTCTCAGAGTACAGGACCAGATGGCACCGTCTCAGTGTACAGGACCAGATGGCACCATCTGAGAGTACAGGACCAGATGGCACAGTCTCTGAGTAGAGGACCAGATGGCACAGTCTCAGAGTACAGGACCAGATGGCACCATCTGAGAGTACAGGACCAGATGGCACCATCTGAGAGTACAGGACCAGATGGCACAGTCTCTGAGTAGAGGACCAGATGGCACCGTCTCAGAGACAAGGACCAGATGGCACCGTCTCAGTGTACAGGACCAGATGGCACCGTCTCAGAGTACAGGACCAAATGGTACAGTCTCAGAGTACAGTACCAGATGGCACAGTCTCAGAATACAGGACCAGATGGCACCATCTCAGAGTACTGGACCAGATGGCACCGCCTCAGAGTACAGGACCAGATGGCACCGTCTCAGTGTACAGGACCAGATGGCACCGTCTCAGAGTCAAGGACCAGATGGCACCGTCTCAGATTACAGGACCAGATGGCACAGTCCCAGAGTACAAGACCAGTTGGCAGGTCTCAGAGTAGAGGACCAGTTGGTAACGTCTCAGAGTACAGGACCAGATGGCACCGTCTCAGAGTACAGGACCAGATGGCACCATCTCAGAGTCAAGGACCAGATGGCACAGTCTCAGAGTACAGGACCTGTTGGCAACGTCTCAGAGTACAGGACCAGATGGCACAGTCTCAGAGTACAGAACCAGATGGCACAGTCTCAGAGTACAGGACCAGATGGTACCGTCTCAGAGTACAGGACCAGATGGCACAGTCTCAGAGTACAGGACCAGATGGCACCGAGTCAGAGTACAGGACCAGATGGTACCGTCTCAGAGTACAGGACCAGATGGCACCGTCTCAGAGTACAGGACCAGATGCTACAGTCTCAGAGTGCAGGACCAGATGGCACCGTCTCAGAGTACAGGACCAGATGGTACAGTCTCAGAGTGCAGGACCAGATGGTACAGTCTCAGAGTACAGGACCAGATCGCACCGTCTCAGAGTACAGGACCAGATCGCACCGTCTCAGTGTACAGGACCAGATGGCACCATCTGAGAGTACAGGACCAGATGGCACAGTCTCTGAGTAGAGGACCAGATGGCACAGTCTCAGAGTACAGGACCAGATGGCACCATCTGAGAGTACAGGACCAGATGGCACCATCTGAGAGTACAGGACCAGATGGCACAGTCTCTGAGTAGAGGACCAGATGGCACCGTCTCAGAGACAAGGACCAGATGGCACCGTCTCAGTGTACAGGACCAGATGGCACCATCTGAGAGTACAGGACTAGATGGCACAGTCTCAGAGTACAGGACCAGATGGCACCGCCTCAGAGTACAGGACCAGATGGCACCGTCCAGTGTACAGGACCAGATGGTACAGTCTCAGAGTACAGGACCAGATGGCACCGTCTCAGATTTCAGGACTAGATGGCACAGTCTCAGAGTACAGGACCAGATCGCACCGTCTCAGAGTACAGGACCAGATGGTACAGTCTCAGAGTACAGGACCAGATGGCACCGTCTCAGATTTCAGGACTAGATGGCACAGTCTCAGTGTACAGGACTAGATGGCACAGTCTCAGATGGCACCATCTCAGAGTACAGGACCAGATGGCACCGCCTCAGTGTACAGGACCAAATGGTACAGTCTCAGAGTACAGTACCAGATGGCACAGTCTCAGAATACAGGACCAGATGGCACCGTCTCAGTGTACAGGACCAGATGGCACCGTCTCAGAGTCAAGGACCAGATGGCACCACCTCAGATTACAGGACCAGATGGCACAGTCCCAGAGTACAGGACCAGTTGGCAGGTCTCAGAGAACAGGACCAGATGGCACCGTCTCAGAGTACAGGACCAGATGGCACATTCTCAGAGTCCAGGACCAGATGGCTCAGTCTCAGAGTCCAGGACCAGTTGGCTCAGTCTCAGAGTACAGGACCAGATGGCACATTCTCAGAGTACAGGACCAGTTCGCACCGTCTCAGAGAACAGGAACAGATGGCACAGTCTCAGAGTACAGGACCAGATTGCACCGTCTCAGAATACAGGAACAGATGGCACAGTCTCAGAATACAGGACCAGATGGCACACTCAGAGTACTCGACCAGATTGCAGCGTCTCAGAGTACAGGACCAGATGGTACAGTCTCAGAGTACAGGACCAGATGGTACAGTCTCAGAGTACAGGACCAGATCGCACCGTCTCAGAGTACAGGACTAGATCGCACCGTCTCAGAGTACAGGAGCAGATGGCACAGTCTCTGAGTAGAGTACCAGATGGCACAGTCTCAGAGTACAGGACCTGTTGGCAACGTCTCAGAGTACAGGACCAGATGGCACCGTCTCAGAGTACAGGACCAGATGGCACCGTCTCAGTGTACAGGACCAGATGGCACCATCTGAGAGTACAGGACCAGATGGCACAGTCTCTGAGTAGAGGACCAGATGGCACAGTCTCAGAGTACAGGACCAGATGGCACCATCTGAGAGTACAGGACCAGATGGCACCATCTGAGAGTACAGGACCAGATGGCACAGTCTCTGAGTAGAGGACCAGATGGCACCGTCTCAGAGACAAGGACCAGATGGCACCGTCTCAGTGTACAGGACCAGATGGCACCGTCTCAGAGTACAGGACCAAATGGTACAGTCTCAGAGTACAGTACCAGATGGCACAGTCTCAGAATACAGGACCAGATGGCACCATCTCAGAGTACTGGACCAGATGGCACCGCCTCAGAGTACAGGACCAGATGGCACCGTCTCAGTGTACAGGACCAGATGGCACCGTCTCAGAGTCAAGGACCAGATGGCACCGTCTCAGATTACAGGACCAGATGGCACAGTCCCAGAGTACAAGACCAGTTGGCAGGTCTCAGAGTAGAGGACCAGTTGGTAACGTCTCAGAGTACAGGACCAGATGGCACCGTCTCAGAGTACAGGACCAGATGGCACCATCTCAGAGTCAAGGACCAGATGGCACAGTCTCAGAGTACAGGACCTGTTGGCAACGTCTCAGAGTACAGGACCAGATGGCACAGTCTCAGAGTACAGAACCAGATGGCACAGTCTCAGAGTACAGGACCAGATGGTACCGTCTCAGAGTACAGGACCAGATGGTACCGTCTCAGAGTACAGGACCAGATGGCACAGTCTCAGAGTACAGGACCAGATGGCACCGAGTCAGAGTACAGGTCCAGATGGTACCGTCTCAGAGTACAGGACCAGATGGCACCGTCTCAGAGTACAGGACCAGATGCTACAGTCTCAGAGTGCAGGACCAGATGGCACCGTCTCAGAGTACAGGACCAGATGGTACAGTCTCAGAGTGCAGGACCAGATGGTACAGTCTCAGAGTACAGGACCAGATCGCACCGTCTCAGAGTACAGGACCAGATCGCACCGTCTCAGTGTACAGGACCAGATGGCACCATCTGAGAGTACAGGACCAGATGGCACAGTCTCTGAGTAGAGGACCAGATGGCACAGTCTCAGAGTACAGGACCAGATGGCACCATCTGAGAGTACAGGACCAGATGGCACCATCTGAGAGTACAGGACCAGATGGCACAGTCTCTGAGTATAGGACCAGATGGCACAGTCTCAGAGTACAGGACCAAATGGCAAGTCTCAGAGTACAGGACCAGATCGCACCGTCTCAGAGTACAGGACCAGATGGTACAGTCTCAGAGTACAGGACCAGATGGCACCGTCTCAGAGTACAGGACCAGATGGCACCGTCTCAGAGTACTGGACTAGATGGCACCGTCTCAGTGTACAGGACCAGATGGCACCATCTCAGAGTACAGGACCAGATGGCACAGTCTCTGAGTATAGGACCAGATGGCACAGTCTCAGAGTACAGGACCAAATGGCAAGTCTCAGAGTACAGGAATGTTCCTTTAGAACAGATATGAGGAGGAACTTACTTCGCCAGAATTTTCGGAAACTGGAATTCATTGCCACAGTCGGCTTATTTGGTTCGTAACAGTCAGCTCGATCAACTCATGTCCTTCTAGGGGAACTGCTGTAGGCCCTGCCAAACAGTGTGCTCCCGTAGTTATAGACGCCCCGATACAAGCCCAGGATGTAAAATATCAGACAACACACTAGGTACAATTAAATGATTACACCTTATACTCCTTTTGGTGGTGTTGTTAGTAGAAACAAATAAACAATGGTGCCACTCAGTAAATTTATCAGTTTTGTGCACTAACTTAATTCGTTGGAGCTCACTCCTTCTGGGTACATCCCCAAATGACCTCCAAACCTTCGACAACCTCTGAACTGTCGAATAGCGGTATCCGCTGCCCTGGGACCGCCAAATGCTCTGGCACTCGCTCTCCGTCGCCACTCACCTCCTCAAAAGCACTGCAAACCCTTTCTCACTTCCCACCATACAAGATAGCGTAACAGTCATCCATTGGTTAGTTCCCCATTATCTGTAATTATAACTCAAACAATGCAGCTGCAAAGAACCATTACATCACCAGTTAACATTACAGAGAAGCCATTTCATTATAACACTAAGGAGAAGCCATTTTGTTAGCCTTACAGTTAATATTGCTTAGAACCCTACAGGTATATTTAATGTAGATGTTGATAAGTTTTTGATGATTGAAGGCATCAAATATTACAGGGAGAACGTGATTGGCGAAGAGAGGAAAATATATCAGCCATGATGGAAAGGCAGAGCAGACACGATGAGTGTACTGATGGTGATGCTGAATTGAACTGAATCTCTTTTGTCTGCATGTGATCTATATTCCTCCATTTCTTTATTATTCTTGTTTCTCTCTAATAAACTTAGCTGCAATATAACTTCCAGTTGTTTAAAATTAGTTCCCGACCAGTGATGGTAAACTTGATTAATACTTACTTTACCGACCTTACCTAATTTAGTGAGCTATGGACTTGGAGCCCAACGCTGTTAGCTGTCCTGTCAATAGCTGTATCCTTTTCCCTTACACTGAACTCGAAAAATGCAATGCCTTACACCTGCTCAAATTAATGTTCATCTATCATTTCTCTGATTTTACCTGTAAATTAGCTATATTCTACTATGTCATTTAATGGCCCTACAAGTTATATCAACTCTTGCGTTGTCTGCAAACATACTAACCTATGCATCTACTTTTTCATCCAAATCATGTGCATATCTCAAACATAATAGTGACTCCAACACTGTGGAACACTAATAGTCAAGGACATCCAGACAGAATAACAGCCTTCCAACTACAACCCTCTGCCCGCTGTAGGTGAGTTAAACCTGAATCTAAAAATTAGCCTGCCCCAATTTCACACTTTAACCCCAAGTCCAGTCATATCCTTATTTCATAGCTGTAGGTTAACCTTCAGAGTTATGATCACCATTCCAAAAATATTCTCAAATCGCAACTCCAAGAAAAAGACCCATTTAATGTCTAGTTTGGCCCCTTCCTTTTAGTTATCTGCATGATGTGTCAAGAAACATGGCTGAATACACCTCACAAATTCTGCTTTCTGCATTCAGGAATGCCCATGTCAAGCAACCTTCCTGATATCTTCTCACAGCCAAAGAAATATTAATTTATGTCCCTAATGAAAGAACCTTGTATCAATTGGACACCTAGTTCTCAATCTGCCCTGCTGTAGAACTCACTCACTTGTGGTATCACTGGTCTGGCTGCTGTTGATCTTTTTGCCTGAGAAGCTCTATAGCTGCAAATGTATCCAAAACAGTGTACTTATTTGAGGTTGACCAGCTACAGAAGATTCAGACACTACCTGCCTGCCCCAGTTGGTGGGCAATTATCTGTCTGACTTGACCTTTGGTGTAGGCACGTCATTGAAACTGTTTTCAATAACACTCTCTGTTTTCTGTCTGGTCCTAAATGACGCCATCTACCACTACAACCAATCGAAAGGGTCGGAGAAGAAGAGCAGCATGCCTCACTTCAGGCACACGTAGTTATCATGGACAGTTGAACGCTTCCTCATCTCCCCCATCCTGCAGGAGTAGTAAACCACTCTGCTGACAACCATCATTAACCCTTTTAACTACAAGTAGCCTTACATTTGGAGAAGGAAGTCTGTAGATTAGAACAGGAGTGCTGCGGGAGCCATTTTGATTTTTTCTTCTCATTGGGGTTAAGAGAGGCAGGACAGTGCAGGCATGTGACATCGGGCAGTGAAGCATGGAAGATTTAAAAGGAACACAGCTTTATACAGCGGGCAGCATCGTTTACGGGCAGCGCAGTGAGCCGGGAGGAGAGTGAAGACTTAAGGGCTTTGGCTCAACAAGCTTCGGCAGAAATGGGCGAGGCAAGGTAGGTTTAGCTTTCAGTTTTTCCTGTTATTTGAGGAAAGGGGGAATTATGAGTGTGAGGGCAGCTTGTTGCTCTCAGAGTCGGATGTGAGAGATCCTGGAGTCTCCTAGCCTCCCGGACGCCCATATCTGCGCCAGGTGTGCTGAGCCGCAGCTCCTAAGGGACCATGTTAGGAAACTGGGGATGCAGCTCGATGAACTTCGGCTGGTCAGGGAGAGTGAGGAGTTGACAAGGAAGAGTCAAAGGCAGGCGGACACACCAGGGCCACAGGAGCAGACAAGTAGGTCATGTTTAGGAGAGGGAAGGGGAAGAGTCAGGTACGAGAGAGTACCCCCGTGGCTGTACCCCTTGACAATAAGTACTCCTGTTTGAGTACTGTTGGGGGTGGGGGGAGACAACCTAACTGGGGGAAGCAACAGTTGCCGTGCCTCCAGCACAGAGTCTGCCCCTGTAGCTCAGAAGGGTAGGGAAAGGAAGAAGAAGGCAGTAGTGATAGGGGACTCAATAGTTAAGGGGTCAGACAGGCGATTCTGTGGATGCAGGCAGATGACCCGGATGGTAGTCTGCCTCCCTGGAGCCAGGGTCCGGGATGTTTCTGATCGCATCCAAGATATCCTGAATTGGGAGGGTGAGGAGCCGGAGGTCATGGTACATATAGGTACCAATGACCAAGATCGGAAAAGGGAAGAGGTCCTGAAAGGAGAATACAGGGAGTTAGAAAGGGAGTTGAGAAGAAGGACCGCAAAGATAGTAATCTAGAGATTATTGCCTGTGCCACGTGACAGTGAGAGTAGAAATGGAATGAGGTGAAGGATAAATGCATGGCTGAGGGCTTGGAGCAAGAGGCAGGGATTCAAGTTTCTGGATCACTGGGACCTCTTTTAGGGCAGGTGTGGCCTGTACATAAAGGGCGGGTGAATCCTAGCAGGACCAATATCCTGACGGGGAGATTTGCTAAGGCTACTGAAGAGACTTTAAACGAGAATGGTTGGACAGCGGGAATCAAATTGAAGAGACTAGAAGAGAGGAGGTTACTTCACAAATAGAGAAAGCTTGTAGACAGTGTGTGAGGGAGAATAGGTAGGTGATAGAAAAGGGGAGCACTCAGACCAAAGATGTAGGGGAGGAGGAAGAAAAAGAAGATAGTAAAGTTGTTTGCACTGTTAGGGATAAACAGAGAGTAAGAGGTGGAGAATTTCTTAAATGCATTTATTTTAGTGCTAGGAGCATTGTAAGAAAGGTGGATGAGCTTAAAGCATGGATTGATACCTGGAAATATTATGTTGTAGCTATTAGTGAAACATGTTTGCAGGAGGGGTATGATTGGCAACTAATTATTCCTGGATTTCATTGCTTCAGGTGTGATAGAATTGGAGGAGCAAGAGGGTGAGGTGTTGCATTGCTTGTCAGAGAAAATATTACAGGGGTGCTTTGGCAGGATAGATTAGAGGGCTCTTCTAGAGAGGCTATTTGGTTGGAATTGAGGAATGGGAAAGGTGTAGAAATACTTATAGGGGTGTATTAAAGACCAGCTAATGGAGAGCCAGTATTGGAGGAGCAAATTTGTAAGGAGATAGCAGATATTTGCAGTAAGCACAAGGTTGTGATTGTGGGAGATTTTAATTCTCCAAACATTGACTGGGAAGCCAATTCTGTAAAAGGGCTGGATGGTTTGGAGTTTGTAAAATGGGTGCAGGATAGATTTTTTGCAGCAATACATAGAGGTACCGACTACAGAAGGGGCAGTGTTGGATCGCCTGTCCCTGGAATGAGATAGGTCAGGTGACTGAGGTATGTGTTGGGGAGCACTTCAGGTCCAGTGATCACAATGCCATTAATTTCAATATAATTATGGAGAAGGATAGGTCTGGACCCAGGGTTGAGATTTTTGATTGGAGAAAGGCTAACTTTGAGGAGATATGAAAGGATTTAGAAAGAGTGGATTGGGACAATTTGTTGTATGGGAAGGATGTAATAGAGAAATGGAGGTCATTTAAAGGTGAAATTTTGAGGGTACAGAATCCTTATGTTCCTGTTAGGTTGAAAGGAAAGTTTAAAAGTTTGAGAGAGCCATGGTTTTCAAGGGTTATTGGAAACTTGGTTCGGAAAAAGAGAGAGATCTACAATAAATATAGGCAGCATGGAGTAAATGAGGTGCTTGAGGAATATAAAGAATTTAAAAAGAATCTTAAGAAAGATATTAGAAAAGCTAAAAGAAAATATGAGGTTGTTATGGTAAGTGAGGTGAAAATAAATCCAAAGGGTTTCTACAGTTATATTAATAGCAAAAGGATAGTGAGGGATAAAATTGGTCCCTTAGAGAATCAGAGTGGACAGCCATGTATGGAGCCAGAAGAGATGGGGGAGATTTTGAACAATTTCTTCGGTATTCACTAAGGAGAAGGATATTGAATTGTGTAAGGTAAGGGAAACAAGTAGGGTATTTATGTAAACTATGATGATTAAAGAAGAGGAAGTACTGTCACTTTAAAAGAATATAAAAGTGGATAAGTCTCCAGATCCTGACAGGATATTCCCTAGGACCTTGAGGGAAGTTAGTGTAGAAACAGCAGGGGCTCTGCAGAAATATTTCAAATGTCATTTAAAATAGGGATGGTGCCAGAGGATTGGTGTATTGCTCCTGTGGTTCCATTGCTTAAAAAGGGTTCTAAGAGTAAACCTAGCAATTATCGGCCTGTAAGTTTGACATCAGTGGTGGGTAAATTAATGGAAAGTATTCTTAGAGATGGTGTATATAATTATCTGGATAGACGGGATCTGATTAAGAACAGTCAACATGGATTTGTGCGTGGAAGGTCATGTTTGACAAAATGTTTGACGAATTTTTTGAAGAGGTTACTAAGAAAGTTGACAAGGTTAAAGCAGTGGATGTTGTCTATATGGACTTCAGTAAGGCCTTTGACAAGGTTCCACACGGAAGGTTAATATTGATCTAGAAAAATGGATTCAACAGTGGATGGATGGGAGATGCCAGAGAGTAATGGTGAATAACTGTTTGTCAGCTTGGAGGCCGGTGACTAGTGGTGTGCCTCAGGGATCTGCACTGGGTCCAATGTTGTTTGTCATATACATTAATGATCTGGATGTTGGGGTGGCAAATTGGATTAGTAAGTATACAGATAATACTAAGATAGGTGGCGTTGTGGATAATGAAGTAGGTTTTCAAAGTTTGCAGAAAGATTTAGGCCAGTTAGAAGAGTAGGCTGAGCAATGGAAGATGGAGTTTAATGCTAATAAGTGTGAGGTGCTACATTTTGGTAGGAATAATCAAAATAGGACATACATGGTAAATGGAGTTCATTGAGGAATGCAGTAGAACAGAGTGATCTAGGCAAATGATGCATTGTTCCCTGAAGGTGGAATCTCATGTGGATAGGGTGGTGAAGAAAGCTTTTGGTATGCTGGGCTTTATAAATCAGAGCATTGAGTATAGGAGTTGGAATGTAATGTAAAAGTTGTACAAGGCATTGGTGAGGCCAAATTTGGAGTATTGTGTACAGTTCTGGTCACCGGATTTTAGGAAAGATGTCAACAAAATAGAGAAAGTACAGAGGAGATTTATGAGAATGTTACCTGGGCTTCAGCACCTAAATTACAGAGAAAGGTTGAACAAGTTATGTCTTTATTCTTTGGAGCATAGAACGTTGAAGGGGGACTTGATAGAGGTATTTAAAATTATGAGGGGCATAGATAGAGTCGATGTGGATAGGCTTTTTTCATTGAGAGTAGGTGAGATTCAAACAAGAGGACATGAGTTGAGAGTTCGTGGCCAAAAATTTAGGGGTAACACGAGGGGGAACTTCTTTACTCAGAGAGTGGTAGCTGTGTGGAACGGGCTTCCAGTAGAAGTGGTAGAGGCATGTTCGATATTGTCATTTTTTAAAAATCGATAGGTATATGGACGGGAAGGAATGGAGGGTTATGGGCTAAGTGCAGGTCGGTGGGACGAGGTGAGAGTAAGCGTTCGGCACGGTCTAGAAGGGCCGAGATGACCTGTTTCCGTGCTGTAATAGTTATATGGTTACAATCAGGTTTATTAGAGCTGACTTTTATGGTGTGAAATTGGTTGCCCTGGGGCAGCAGTACAGTGCAAAGACGTAAGGTTACTATAAATCATAAAGTAAATAAATGGCGCAAGTTGAACAATAGTTTAGTATTTATCGTTTAATGGTCCATTCAAAAACTGGGAAAAAGCTGTTTCCGGATCTTCATTTCCTGAGAAGGCATTTTGTTCTGGATGGGGGGGTCGTAAGTAATTAATGCCACTTTCTTGAGACACTGTCTCTTAAAGATACCCTCGGTGATGGGGCAGCCCGTGAGTGTGATGGTGCTGTCTTTGTGCACAGTCCTCTGCAGTCTCAATGCTTCGGAATATCCATGCAGGTGTGTAATGCAACCTGTCAGAATGATCTCCACCGCGCAAATCTGATATACCAAATCTCATCAAACTTCAAACGAAGCAGAGACATTTTGGTGATTGTGTTAATTTGCTTCCCCCAAAATGTTGACTGCCAGGAACGTGACACGAGAGAAAGAAAAAGGAAAATGTGTCCTTTCCCCCGCCTTGCTTGATTTTGCTCGGCATCCTCGGCGAAGCGGTCGGTCCTCCACCAAGAGCCGCAATTGAACTTCGATGTCAAAGCTGCCTTCTCAAACTGCCCGTTTAAAAAGTGACGTGCCGCTTCGAGGCAATGGCGTGTAGTCAACAGATATATAAAAAGTGGAGAATAGCAAACAAACAAGATTTCCGGGAAAATAAAAAAAGAGTAGAGGCCAATGATCTTGTAAAATCTCAGGAAGCCCATTCACCGAAACCTTTTCCACTTGTTCTGATCTTACTTGTTATTTCCTGTCTCGCCGACAAAACCTGAGAAGTTGTGGATTTTGACCTTCTTGTCTCTTGACACAATGCAGCCCTTCATTTCCTGTCCTTGCTTCTGACCACAGCTAATCGGTCAAACCCTAGATTCAAGCGTATGCATTTCTCGGCAATGTCCTGCGGGCAATTGACGCGATTAAATGTTAGTGTGATAAGATTATCGAAATGCATTGACGCCTGCCCACCGGACCCTCACTTTCTGCTCTGTTGTCGACGCTGATATGTTTCTGAAGCGGTCATTTTGGACCATGTATTTACTTGCCATTGTGAAAGCGGGTATACAGTCATTTTATTATTCCTTATTTAAGGTTCTTTACAAGCCCACAAGTGATACTTGTACCGCTCACGATATAGTGTTGATGAGATTGTTTTTTATCGTAGATTTACCAAACCTCAGTGAGGATGGTAAAACGGCCACAGCATAATATTTGAGCTATTCGAATTTTGAGTATTTCGGTCAGTCGTTAAAAAGCAATTCCTACCAATGACTAAATCAGAGTGTGCATCCTTTCTTGACAGCTGCCATGGACGTGCCGGGCAAGGCGGCTCCGAATGCTGATCGGAATATCGTGCTCAGCGGCACCAACTTCACTTGCCGATGCTCCTTCCGCTTCGACCTTGATCAGTCAACTATCAAAGTTTACTGGTGGAGAGATGGAAATGCGACTTTTCTAAAGGAAGATAGCAGAAAATTGTTCAGTATTAAGGCAGGAGGCGCCTACCTTCACCTCCTGAATGTCACCGTCTCGGACGCTGGAACATATTATTGTGCCATAAAACAAGCGGGACGAACGATCGAAAAGGGATATGGAGAGAAGGTTGTGGTATACGGTGAGCGGAGTTACAATTATAAACCAGGTCTTTAGTTGTGATCCAGATTCGAAAGTTGTTTCACAAAGAATGCAGAGTAGAGTTGTGTAACACATTGCAATTTGATTGCGAAGAGCATTTACTCGAAGATGCAGGAGATTAAAACATGCTGTCAGAAGGTAAAATCAGCAACGACATTTAATGTGATATGTGTAACGGATAGCTGCCAATTAAACCGCGCCTTCAATTTGAAAACTGAACAACGAGGATAGGACACGGGTCGATAAACCCTGTATTTTAAATATTTATACCTAATCCACATTAGATTAATTCTCTGAAACAAATTAAAACTCTATAACTGGCGAAAAAGACAAAACCACCGCCATTGTCAGGCACAAACAAGAGAAAATCTGCAATACTAGAAACCAAAGCAGCACACAAAATGGTGAAGGATCTCAGCAGGCCAGACAGCATCTATGGAAAAGAGATGAACGGTCTCGGCACGAAACGTCGACTGTCCTCTTTTCCATAGATGCTGCCTGGCCTGCTGAGTTCCCCCAGCATTGTGTGTGTGTTGTCCGTTGTCAGTCAATATTTGGAAAACGATGGTGTTGGGACGGAAAGATATTCTTGACGTAAAGCCAGTTCTGTGCTCGAAAATTGCTGAAAACTGTGATTCAGACGCTTTAGGAATAGCAGAAACAGTCCGCGACTAAATATACCGAGGGAAATCCATCGTTATAATGAAAAACAGCTTTAAATTGGTTCGCAATTTACAATTTATTATAGAACTGTTATGCATCCAACCAATTGTCAATTGATTGGAAAATTTCAAAACGAAAAGGGTTTGTTTTATTTTAATTTCCCCTTCTTTCAGCTGTCCCCTCTCCTCTGAAGATTGTATCTATGCGATCGGCAAAATCTTCATCTGCTTTCCTGACACTCCAATGCAGAACGGCTGCTTTTTATCCAAAAGAATTTAACCTCACCTGGCATAAAAATGGTACCGAGGTCCAACATGGAATCAAACACGAACAGTACCTAACTGCAGGGGGTTTATACGAAGTGATCAGCTCGTTGGAAGAGTCACAGTCAGTCAGGGAAAACACAGTTTACACATGTCAAGTTCACCATATTTCGACACCAGTTCCAGCAACTGCCAACTACACTGTTTCTAAAGCAGGTAATGACTTACTAATTGATGAAAATAATAACCATCAGGACAAATATGAAATCCGATAAGGAAATGTGCAAAAATAATAGGTTCTTGTCAACTTCCCTAATATAAGCTGGAACCTTCTGAGTGCAGTGGGCTTAGATGAGGCTGAATTTGTAAAATGTATCTAGGAAGATTTCTTTAATCAGTATGTGGACGAGGGAAGGGGAACAACTGAACTTGGTGTTGGGTAATGAGCCTGGTCAGGTGACTGACCTTTCAGTGGGTGAACAGTCAGGAAACAGTGACCTCAACTCCTTAACTTTCAGGATAGCTACAGATAAGTATAGCTATGGTCCTTTTGGGAGAATTTTAAATTGGAGTAGGGAAAATTGTGAGGGCATTAGGCAGGAACTAAAAATCATTAATTGGAAACACCTTTTCTCTGTTAAGTCCACATCAGACACAGATGGAGTTTAAAGATCAATTGTGACAGAGTACAGGAAAGGGATGTTCCTTTTAAAAGGAAGGATAGGGATGGAATGATCTGAGAAACTTGGATGTTCAAAGAGGTGGTGATTTTAGCCAATAGGAAAATGGAAAAATATGTAAGTCTTCGCAAGTTAGAATTAAACAATGAACACGAGCTGTATAAAGAAACTAGAAAAGAACTAAAGAACAGAATTAAGAAAGCCTAGATAAGCCATGAAAGGTTGTGGCAAGTACAATTAAGATGAAGCCCAAGTCATTCTATGCATACATCAAGCCCAAGAGGATGATTAGAGAGAAGGTTGGACCACTCTACGATAAAACAGGGAACACTTGCTTAGATGCAGGGTGTGTGAGGTACTTAATAAGTACTTTGTTTCAGCGTTTACCAAGGAAAAGGATATGCAGGACCAGGAGATCAGTTAGCTGACTGATAAGTTTGGGTGTTTGGTGGTCAAGGAAGAGGGAGTGTTGGGCCTCCTTATGAGCATTAAAGTCTCCCGGGCATAATGGGATTTGTCCCAAGGATATGGAAGGGGGCAAGAGACAAGACTACTGGGCCCTTGACCGGCATCTTTGTGTCCTCTCCAGCCACAAGAGGGGTTCCAGATGACTGGTGAATGGCTAATGTTGTACTTCTTCTGAAGAAGGGAACAAGGAAAAATCATGGAAACTATAGACTGAGTTTCGCATCAGATGTAGGGAAATTGCTGGAGAAAATTCTTACGGTTAGGCTATGAGCACTTGGAAACCCATGACCTAATTAGGGAGAGGCAGCATGGCTCTGTGTGTGTCAGGTCGTGCCTTACCAACTTCACTGATTTTCTTGACAAGGTGATGAGAGAGATTAGTGAGGATAGGACAGTTGATGTTGATGGATTTTGTTAAGATATTTAACAGTTCCAGATGGGAGTCTAAACCCAAAGATTAAGATATATGGAGTTCACAGCATATTGGTTGTTTGGATTCAGAACAAGCTTTGTGCACAAAAGACAGAGGATGGTGGGTGAAGGGACTTATTCGATCTGAAGGTCTACATTTAGAGAAATTCCACAGAAATCTGTACTGGGACCACTGATGTTTGTGATGTACTGTATATAATAACCTGTATATGGATGAACATGTACATGGGTGGGTTAGTAAATTTGTTGATGATACCAAGGTTGCTGGAGCTGTAGATAGTGTGGAAAACTGGCAAAGAATTCAGTACGATTTTTATCAGTGGCAGATATGGGCAGATAACTGGAAGATGGCGTTTAACCCAGATACATGTGAGGTGTTGTACCTCCATAGGGCAAATGCAAGGAAACAGCACACTGTTAAGGGCAAGATCCTTAAAAGTGCTGCTGAGCAGAGAGATCTTAGGATCAATAAGGTAGTTAGGATGGCTTATGGAATGAGCAAACACGAGGAAATCTGCAGATGCTGGAAATTCAAACAAACCACACAAAATGCTGGTGGAACACAGCAGGACAGGCAGCATCTATACGGAGAAGCACTGTCGACGTTTCGGGCCGAGACCCTTTGTCAGGGCTAACTGAAAGGAGAGATACTAAGAGATTTGAAAGTAGTGGGGGGAGGGGGAAAGGCGAAATGATAGGAGAAGACCGGAGGGGGTGGGGTGAAGCTAAGAGCTGGAAAGGTGATTGGCGAAAGTGATACAGAGCTGGAGATGGGAAAGGATCATGGGACGGGAGGCCTCAGGAGAAAGAAGGCGGGGGGGGGAGCACCAGAGGGAGATGGAGAACAGGCAAACAACTAAATATGTCAGGGATGGGGTAAGAAGGGGAGGAAGGGCATTAACAGAAATTAGAGAAGTCAATGTTCATGCCATTAGGTAGGGTGGCCTCCAACCTGGAGGTACAACATCCTGCTGTCTTCCACCAGCATGTTTGCTTTTATTAGTTGAAGCATTGTGTTCAAAAATCAGGAGGTTACATTGCAACTTTATAGAACTCTGGTTAGGCCTGTATTTCATACAGTCCAACCATGGGAAGGATGTCGATACTTTGGAGACGACGTGTTAGAGGTTTGCCAGAATGCAGCCTCGTTTAGAGGGCAAGTGCCATCACGAGAGGCTGGATAAACTTGGGGTTTTTTTTCTCTAGAGCATCAGAGGCTGAAGGGAAATCTGCCAGAGGTTTACAAGATTATGAGAGGCAAAGATAGAGTGGACAGAGTGTATCTGTTTTCCAGTGATCAGAAGTCTAATACCAGAGGGTATGCATTGAACGTGAGAGTGGGTAGATTCAAGGGGCTTGAAGGTATCTTTATTTACTCTGAGAGTGGTTGGTTCCTGGAATGCACCGCCTGGTGTGGTGGTAGAGGCAAATAAATTAGAGGTTTTTAAGAAGTGGATAGGCACGTGGATATAAGGAAGATGAATGGATAAGGACGTTGATTAGCTAGGAGGGATAAGTGATAAGTTGTTTTGGATTAGCTTTTTATCTGGCTCGGTACAACATTGTGCGCCGATTGGCCTGTCCTGTGTTGTGCTGTTCTATGTTCTATACAGAGGTTTATAAAGACGACACTTCGAATAAACAGAGACCTTTCATCGGGACTCAACGGGAAGAGGGCATAAGCCAACTTATGAAAATTGACGGGCGGGTGGTGAGGGCCTGTTGTAAGCTGGCAGGTGATAGTTGAGACTAAATGAGAGCGCAGGTGGGTGTGTAAGAACCTGGGATGTGATCGCTGGAAGAAGCAAAGGGTTGAAGAAGATAGAATCTAACAGCAGTGGACAGTGAACCTTGGAAAAAGGGAAGGGGGTGCTAGAGGGAGATGGCGGGCAGGTAAGGCGAAGGGATGAGAGGGAAACCAAAATGTGGAATAGATGAGGACAGAGGGAAAGAAGGGGGAGAAATTAGCTGGTTCGAAAAATCGATGTTCATACCATCAAGTTGGAGGCTATCTAGATGAAATATGAGGTGTTGCTCCTCCAATGTGACATGCCTTCATCATTGCAGTAAAGGAGGTTCAGAGATGTCAGAATATAAACCAGAAGTCCAATTGAAATAAGAAGTCAGCAGGAGATCCTACTTTTTGTATTGGACATATTGAAGGTGCTCAACAATTGGTCTCCCAACCTGTGTTGGGTCTCACCACAGGTTAAGTGTTGCCTCACCTGGAAGGTCTGATTTGGGCGTGTAAGTGGCAGGTATAGCACTTGTAATGCTTGCGGGAATGGTGTCATGGGAGAAATGAATGGACAGGGAACATCTGCACCACTAACCGCACATCAGCTCATGTCCAATTACCTTGTCTGGATACTAGGGATATTCTCATTGTCCGTACCTACACTCAGTGTCCAGCACATCATCCTCCATATTGTCTGACTGGAAGGGAACAGAAGCAGAGATGACAGCAGAGCAGCAACTGCTGGAGTATTTAGGAGCAATTTATAAGAGGCAGGACAGCTCCATCCCATCAAAGAAGTATTCTAAAGGCAGGATGACACAATTGAGACTGATAAGAGAAATCAAAGCCAACATAAATGCCAAAGAGAGGGCATATAATACAGCAAAATTTAGTAGAATGTTAGAGGATTGGAAAGCTTTTAAATACCAATAGAATGCAACCACAGAAGTAATAAAGAAAGAAAGGATGGTATATGAATGTAAGCTAGCCAACAATAGGAAAGCAGATACAAAGGTTTCCCCAGACATAAGTATGTAAATGAGCGGTGAGAGTAGATATTGGAACACTGGAAAATAACCTTGGAGAGGTAGTAATGGGGTCAAGAAAATCATGGACGATCTAGATAAATATTTTGCATCAGTATTCTCTGGGAAAGACACCAGCAGTGTGCTGGAAGTTTGTTAGGGGCAGACGTGAGTGAAGTGAGAAGGTGTTTGTGTAACTGAAAGGTCGGAAGTTAGATAAGTTACCTGGACCAGCTGATATACACCCCTGCTCTCAGAAAGAAGAGCCCAAGAAGATCGTAGAGGCTTTGCTAATGATATTTCAAGAATCAATAGATTCTACAATAATTCCGGAGGACTGGAAAATTGCAAATGCCACTCCACACTTCAATAAGGGAAAGAGGCAGAAGAAAGGAAATTGTAGGCCAGTTAGTCTGACCTCAGTGGCTGAGACGATGCTGGAATTGATTTTTAAGGGTGTGCTTCTAGGGTAAATGGAGACACATGATAACATTAGCCACAGTCAGCATGGTTCCCTCAAGGGAAAATCTTGCATGACACATCTATCGGGTATTCCTTAAAGAAATAACAAGCAGAATAGACAAAGGCGAATCTGCATGTTGTGTACTTGGATTTTCAGAAGGCCTTTGTCACGGTGCCACACATGAGGCTGATTAACAAATTACAGGGAAGACACTAGAATGGATAAAGCATTGACTGATTGTCAGGAAGCAAAGAGTGGGAATCAAAGTGGATGAGTCTGTGGCGTTATTAGAGATTGGTCAGTATAACGTTGTGGACATTACTGAGTCGTGGCTGAAGGAAGGCCATCGTTGGGAGCTTAGCATCTAAAGATATATTTTGCATCAAAATGACAGGCAGGAAGGCATAGACAGTGATGTGGATCTGTTGGTAAGATATGGAATTATATCTTTAGAAAGGGGTGACATAGGGTCAGTGAATATTGGATCTTTGTGGGTGTAGTTACGAAATTGCAAGGGTAAAAATCGTTATGGGAATCATATATAGCCTCAGAATAGTAGTAAAGGTGTGGGGCTGAGATTGTAAAGGGAGCTGAAAAAGGCATGAAACAAGGGTAATAGCGCAATTGTAATAGGGGATTTCAATATACAAGGGGATTGGGAAAATCAGGTAGGTCTCAGATCGCAAGAGCGGGAAATACTTGAATGTTTACCAGATGGATTTTTAGGGCAGCTTCTCTTTGAGTCTATTCCCAGAAAGGCTATCTGAGATTGGGTGTTATGGAATAACCTAGATCTTGTGAGGGAGCTTAATGTAAACAAACCCTTAGGAGGCAGCGATCGTAATATGTTTGATTTCATACTGCAACTGGAGAGGGAGAAAGATAACTTTTAAGTATCTGTATCGCAGTGGAATAAAGAAAATTACAGAGGCATGAGAGAGGAGCTTGCCCAGGTGGATTGGAGGCGGATACTGGCGGGGATGACAGCAGAGCAGAGATGGCTGAAGTTCCTGGGAATAGTTCACACGTCCCAGGATAGATATGTCGCACAAAGGAAAAAGTTCTCAAATATCAGGGGTAGGCATTCGTAACTGACAAAGGAAATTAAGTACTGCGTAAAAGCCAAGAAAAGGGCATATAATGTAACAAAAGTCAGTGAATGATTGGGATTCTTTTAAAATCCAACAAATGTCAAGGATAAATGCTATAAGAATAGAAAGAAATGAAATATGAAGGCAGACTAGCCAGTAATATGAAGAAGGATACCAAAGATGTTTTTCAGTTATATGAAGAGTACAAAGGAGGTGAGAGTTGATATTGGAAGACTGGAGAATCATGCTGGTGAAGTAGTAATGGGGAACAAAGAAATGGCAGATGAACTTACTGGGTACTTTGTATCTGTCTTCACTGTGAAAACACTAGCAGTATGCCAGGAGGTCTGTGAGTGCCATTGTTATTACAGAGGAACAAGTGCTAGGCAAACTTAAAGATCTTAAGGTTGCTGGGTCACCTGGGCCAGATAGACTACATCCCAGAGTCCTGAGAGAGGTTGCTACAGAGATAACGGATATATTGGTCATGCTTTTTCAAGAATTATTTGATTCTGGGATGGTTCCGGAGGACTTAATTGCAGATGTCACTCTACTCTTTAAAAAGAGAGACCAGTTAGCCTAACCTCGGTGGTTGGGAAAGTATTGGTGTCTGTTGTTAAGGATGAGGTTTCAAGGTACTTGGAGACTGATGACAAAACAAGTCAAAATCAGCATGGTTTCTGTCAAAGGAAATCTTGCCTGAAAAATCTATTAGAGTTCTTCAAGGAAGTAACAAGCAGGGTGGACAGAGGGGAGGCAGTGGATAAGGTGCCACTCATGAGGCTGCTTGACAAGATAAAATCTTCTGGTGTTACAGGGAAGATACTGGCGTGGATACTGGAATGGCCGATGGGCAGGAGGCAGCGAGTGGGAATAAAAAGGGGCTTTTCTGGTTGGCTGTTGGTGACTAGTGGTGTTCCTCAGGGGTCAGTATTGGGACCACTACTTTTCACATTGTTTGTCAATGATTTGCATATTGGAATTGTTGGCTTTGTGGCAAATTTCCGGATGATATGAAGATATGTGGAGGGATAGGAAGTTCTGAGGAAGAATGCATTTGCAATAGGGCTTAGACAAATTGGAAGAATGGACAAAAAAGAGTCAGATGGAATACAGTATTGGAAATGTATGATACTGCATTTTGGTAAAAGGAACAACAGAGCAGACTGTTATCTAAATGGGGAGAAGTTTCAAACATCAGAAGTGCAGGGGGACTTAGGAGTCCTTGTGCAAGACTCCCAGAAGGTTAATTTACAGGTTGAGTCTTTGGTGAAGAAGGCAAATGCAATGTTAGCATTGATTCAAGGGGATAGAATATAAAAACAAGGAGATAATACTGTGCCTTTAGAAGACACTAGTCAGGCTGCACTTAGAATACTGTCAATAGTGTTGGGCCCCATATCTCAGAAAAAGATGTGCTGTCATTGGAGAGAGTCCTGAGGAGGTTAACGAGGATGATACCAGGAATGAAGAGGGTAACACATGAAAAGAGTTTGGCAGCTTCACTGGAATTTAGAAGAATGTTGGAGGGGGCGGGGGCACGGAATCTCATTGAAACCTATCGAATGTTGAAAGGATGAGATAGGGTGGATGTGGCGAGGATGTTTCCTGTGGTGGGGGTATCCAGAACTAGAGGGCACAACCTCAGAATTGAGTGGCGACCCTTTGGAACAGAGGTCAGATTTTTTTTGCCAGAGAGTAGTAAGTTTCTGGAATTCTATGCCACAAACTGTGGTGGAGGCCATGTCCGTGCATATATTTAAGGCAGAAGTTAACCGTTTCTTGATCGAGTGGGCCAAAAAAGGGTATGATGATAAGGCATGTGTATGGGTTGAGTGGGATCTGGGATCAGCCATAATGGAATGGCAGAGCAGACTCGATGGCCTGAATGGCCTAATTCTGCTACTATGTCTTCTGGTCTTATAAAGGGAACATTTTTTGGTCAGCTGCTGGTGACTAATGTGTTCCATAGGAGTCTGAATTGGGACCTCTTCCTTTTACATTACATGTCAATAAGTTTGATGAAGGAATTGATGGCTTTATTGTCAAGTTTCCAGACGATTCTGGATTGAAAGGCTTATCATACAAGCAGCATTTAATGGATCTGGAACTGTACTCACTGAAATCCAGAAGTATGAAACATGGAAACACAGAAAACCTACAGCACAATACAGGCCCTTCAGCCCACAAAGCGGTGCTGAGCATGTCCGTACCATCGAACTACCTAGGCTTACCCTTAGCCCTGTATTTTCCTAAGCTCCAGATATCCTTCCAGGAGTCTCTTAAAACACTCTATCTTTTCCACCTTTGCCACCGCTGCTGGCAACCCACTCCATGCACTCACCATAAAAAAAACTCTGCGTAAAATAAAAAACACTTACCCCTGACATCTCCTCTGTGGCTACTTCCAAGCACCTTAAATCTATGCCCTCTCATGCTAGCCATTTCAGCCCTGGGAAAAAGTTTCTGACTATCCACACAATCAATGCCACTCATCATCTTGTACACCTCCATCAGGTTGCTTCTCAGCTCCTGCCAGTCCAAGGAGAAAAGGCTGAGTTCACTCAACCTATTCTCATAAGGCATGCTCCCTAATCCAGGCAACATCCTCGTAAATCTCCTCTGCACCCTTTTAATGGTTTCCACGTCCTTCCGATAGTGAAGCAACCAGAACTGAGCACAGTACTCCAAGTGGGCTCTGACCAGGGTCCTATATAGCTGCAACATTACCTCTCGGTTCTTAAATTCAATCCTACAATTGATGAAGGCCAATGCACCGTATGATCTTGGGGTCCAAATCCATCTAACTCAAAGCTGCTATGCAGGTTGACTCTATGGTTAAGAAGACATACGGGCAGAGAGGTTTATGGTCCTAGAGCAGGTTGATGGGAGTAGGTGGTTTAAATGTTTTGGTATGGACTAGATAGGCTGAAGGGCCTGTTTCTATTCTGTACTTTTCTATGTTTCTATGGTTCTAATCCAGCTTTAAGAATTCTCTCTGTCTGCCATTCTCTGGATGAGGAAGGTGTCCCTGAAATTCCTTTTAAATGTCTTTCCTCTTGTCTGAAACCTACGTCCTCTCTGTGTGGCAAATCAATAAGTCATGTTCAACTCCATCTGCAAATTCTCAGCAAATAATTTGAACTGCAGATAGCATCATGGCTGCAGAAAAGGAGGAAGTCCTGGGGGGGTGGGGGGGTTGTCTATGAAGTCTCTCTGAGTGTAAGTTAGGAATAGGAAGCAGGGCCCCGAGTGTTAAGAATAGCACTGAGGCATTTGGTCTCAACTTCAGTCATAAGTGATGGGTGAGGCTACATCCCAAGATTTCTACAATAACTGAAGCTCATCAGCAGCCAGAGACACAAGAGATTCCAACATTGAAAACTGATCTAAAATGTCGACCAACCCTTCTGCCTCGACAGATGCTGCAGTCTTTAGCTGATCCTATCCATTCTGCATAATGTCAAGAAATTTACTGGGTAAAACAGAGACCTTCAGGTCAGATAACATCACAGCTGTAACACCGAAGAACTGTGCTGCAAAACTAGGTGCATCATTAGTCAAGCCATTCTGGTGCAGTGACAACACTGGCATTTACCCAGCAGTGTCTGCCGTTCAAGTTATTTGCTGAGAAATTGCAGATGGATTTGAACATGTGTTCGCCCCAGGTAAGTATGAAGTGGTTCATTTTGGTAGGTCAAATACAATGGCAGAATATAGTATTAATGGTAAGACTCTTGGCAGTGTGGAGGATCAGAGGGACCTTGGGGCCCAAGTCTGTCTATGTACTTATTCAAACTTTTCTCAAGCGTTGAGATGTAGCTGGCATGCACCACCTGTGCTGGCAGCTCCTTCCACACTCTCACGACCCTGTGAATGAACGTTTCCTCTCAAGTTCTCCTTAAATTTCTCATTGCTGAAAATATTTATGTAAGTGAACAGTTGAATCTCTTAGGAATACTTGTGTGCTGTGATGAATATGAAAGAGTGCCCCTGGTCAAATGGTCCATTTATGCCACCTGGCAAGTGGAATATCTTGATTATCCCGTTTACATAAAATGTTGCAAATACAATTTAGCCAAATCCTGCTACTCAGCGTGATGAAAGGTATCATTAACACAGTTACCAAATGGTCCTTGCACTCTAATGACCTGCTCGTTTGTGCCTAGTTTTGCCAGGAACTCTCTGATTCAGATCTTAATGTAACATTTGTACAAACTTTGGTCAAAATGTCGAATTGCAAAGGTGAGGTGGGTGTGAGTGACTAGTGATGAAGGTTCTCCAGTGGTTAGAATAGCTGGTTGCACTAGGCAAGGTATATAGAACGTAGTACAGCACAGAATCTGGCCCTTTGGCCCACAGCATTGTGTCGAATTCCCTAAAGAGTAAATCAAAAACCCCACAAGCTAATTCCTCCTACCTGCACAATGCTATATCCGTCCACCTTCATATGCCTTTCTAAACGTCCTTAAAAGCCTCTAATGTAGTTGACTCAACCACCATACTTGGCAGGCATTCCAGGAATCCACCACTCTCTGAGTAAAAATGTTACACCTTACATTCACTTTGAATCCACCCTGTCTCACCTTCAATGGATGACCTCTGATATTAGACGTTCCTACCTTGCGAAAGATACTTACTGTCTACTCTCACTATGCTTCCCATAGTCTTCCAAACCCCTATCAGACCGCCCCTCAGCCTCCGCCGTTCAATAAAAGACAAACCAGGTTTGTCCAGCCTCCCGTGATAGCACTGCCCTCTAAACCAGACAGCATCCTGAAAGCCTCTTCTGCTCCCTGGCCAAAGCCTCAACATTCTTCCTATAGTGGGCCGACCAGAACTGCGTGAAATACTCCAGATGTGGCCTCGCCAGAGTTTTATAAAATTGCAACATAATCTCTTGAATTTTGAATTCAATACCTCTCCTAATAAAAGGAGGCATTCCATATGCCTTCTTAACCACCCTATCGCCCTGTGTAGCCACTTTCACGGAGCTAGATAATTGGATCACCAAGATCGTTCTGCTCAGCCACACTGGTACGGATCTTTCCCTTTACAATGTACTGTCTGGTTGCGATTGCTCTACCAAAGTGCCATTTATCTACCTATAACTGCAACAGACTCTTTCTTGGCCACTCCCCTACGCTCTCCACAACCCGACCAATCTTGGTATCATTGTAAACTTATTAATCCACCCATCCACACTTTTATTCACGTCATTTCTACACATCACAAACCGTAGAAGAACTCGCACAGATCCCTGTGGAGCACCACTATTACAGACCTCCAGCTCGAAAAAAATCCCTTCAACCACTGCCCTCTATTTTTAATGCGCAAGCTAGTTCAGAATCCAAACAACCAATTTGCCGTGGACCCCATGTATCTTAATTTTAACCTCCCTTGAGGGCTTTGGAGCTCAGTCATCCCAGCCCCATGACATCAGAGAGGAAGTTCTTCAGGGCAGACTAGGAGTCGCATCACTGTCCCAGCAACCAATGATTACACTTCCATCACATGATATGAAGTGGACATACTGAAGAAGTTAAAATTATACTCAATTCTATTTACACTTCCTCAGCATCTTGTCAGTTTAGTCAGCTGGAACTAAACGGGGCTGGTGTGATAAAGGACTTGCGCTATAAATATGTCATTCAATGACAAAAGAGAAATCAGCTATTCTTGACATTCCATATCAGGCATGCAGCCACTGGTGGTTCAAACTTACCATTCAATGTTCTAGTTCAAATATCATGCCTAGTCTCTCTCTCTCTCTCTCTCTCTCTCTCTCTCTCTCTCTCTCTCTCTCTCTCTCTCTCTCTCACACACACACACACACACACACACACTCACTCTCTCTCTCTCTCTCACACACACACTCACTCTCTTTCTCTCTTGTTCTCTCTCTGTCTGTCTGTCTCTTTCCCTCACACACACACACTCTCTTTGTTCTGTGTGTGTGTGTGCGCGGTTCTGAATCTTGCTACATTCCAAAGGCGACTTTGGTGATGCGGCAATTTATTTTCTAAAGTAAAGTAAAACACGGTGCCCTCCAGCACCGCACTGGGTCACAGTGTACACCATTTATAAAACGTACTTCAGTCGTTCGTTGGTACCGTTGTACATTCCCAGTGACCCTGCTTTCCATTCCTCTGTATTTTATTTCAGGAGCAGCTGGAGGGGAGGCAATTAAATGCTGGTCTTTCGGACGATCGCCAAATCGTGAAAGAAAGGAATAAAAAAATAGATCGGGGCGGAGGGTTGTGCCGGGTCCTGCTTTATCGGAACAGATCTCGCGTGTTTGTTCGTTCTCGGTGTCACTCTTCCTAATGCCGATCTCCTGTTCATTTCCAGCCGTGGTCTCCGTTCTTGCCGTTGATTGGATCGTGCGTGGTTCCCTGGCTGCGCTCGTATTTCAAGTATGGGCTACTCTTATTTATTTTGCTTACAAGGTCTGACATATCCGAAGTTCCAGATCAATCGCTTTTTAACGGTTCATCCGAACAAACAATTTCAAGTGAAAGAAAGTATCGGCCACACGGCAGGAAGCTCCCGAGGTGTCAAAGTGATAAAAGGATGGTGACAGACAACATCTTACTGGAGCAGAGCGGCTTCATATACCATTCAAATGACAATGTGTTCAAACATCTGTTTCTCGTTTAAATTCAGATGGAAAAGCACATGAATTCAGCCGCCTTGCAGCTGAAGTATATTGACGCGTGGACGAAGATACGGTTCCAGACTGAGAATTTCACAGATGCTATGTTGTTTGTCTTCAGAGAGCTATGGTACACGGGTTTAACATTCGTAAAGATGTCGGCATTACTGTACTTATAACGTGGAGCGGACGAGGTTGTTGCTCTGGTGAGGACTGTAAGTGCTTTTATTCACACTGTTTAATTCTCTGATGATTTCACGCATTGGCAAACCATCTCCAATAAATGCGGATAAGAGGGACTCACTTTGGTTCCTTTCTTCTTACGGAGAAATAACGCGCTTTCAATATGTCCAGATTTATAAAAGAGCTGGTTATAAAGGGAGCGTGGCGGTGCAGAGCTCGAGGTCTTACCCCTTTGTTGGACATCGAGAGGATCTGTATTTACTGACAAGAACGTTTATTGCTTCAACCAAAAGCAGGTGTGTTCACTAACTAACTACAGTGTGCACACACACCACATTTCCCTGACCCTTCACCATCCCTCACAGAATAGAAACGGTACCCTGGAGAAAAGGTCTACTCCAGCCAGATGTTCCTCGTGGTCCAGGTCTAACCTTCACACGTCCGCCCTGGGGTCCTCCACAGGTTCGTCTCTGGAGACTTCCTCTGCCTGTGCTCCCAAAACCATCCATTCTTATTCCTTCCCATATGAGATCAATATCTGACGTTTTATTTTTGTTCGCTCAACGTCTTCTGGCTGACTCATTGGTTGGAGCCCAGGGCTGCCAAGCAGTATTGTTTTATGCCCTTTGCATTCAACTTCCTCCTTCAGGTGGCTTCTATTGTTATACCCAACTCTGACAAGTTCAAAGCAGTCAAATCGGTCACCCATACACTGACCCGGATGAACCCACCTGCCACTTCACACAATAAACAGCCAGAGAATATCTGAGAATGGCCTCAGGTTTAGCAGAAACTCCTGTCCATGTTCAATTGTTCTGATGAAATTAAGAGGAAGTTAATGAATACATTGCTTCAGTGTTCACTACGGAAAAGGATCTTGATGATTGTAGGGATGACCTGCGGTGGACTGAAAAGCTTCAGCATGTAGATAAGAGGATATGCTGGAGCTTTTGGAAAGCATCAAGTTGGATAGGTCACCAGGACTGGACGGGATGTACCCCAGGCTACAGTGGGAAGCAAGGGAGGAGATTGCCAAGTACCTAGCGATGATTTTTGCATCATCAATCAGGACGGGAGAGGTTCCGGAGGATTAGAGAGTTGCAGATGTTGTACTCTTATTCAAGAAAGGGAGTAGAGGTAGCCCAGGAAATAATAGACCAGTGAATCTTACCTCAGTGTTTGGTAGGTTGATGGAGAAGATCCTGAGAGGCGGGATTTATGAACTTTTGGAGAGGCATAATATGATATGTGTCAAAGGCAGGTCATGCCTTATGAGTCTCATTGAATTTTTTGAGGATGTGACTAAACACATTGATGAAGGTAGAGCTGTAGATATATTGGATATGGATTTAAATAAGGCATTTGATAAGGCACCCCATGCAACGTTTATTGAGAAAGTAACGGGGCATGGGATCCAAGGGGACATTGCTTTGTGGATCCAGAACTGGCTTGCCCACAGAAGGCAAAGAGTGGTTGTAGTCCGGTCATATTCTGCATGGAGGTCGGTGACCCAGTGGGACTCAGGGATCTGTTCTGGGATCCCTACTCTTTGAGTTTTTATAAATGACCTGGATGAGGAAGTGGAGGGATGGTTTAGTAAATTTGCTGATGACACAAATGTTGGGGGTGTTGTGGATAGTGTGGAGGCTGTCAGAGGTTACAGTGGGACATTGATAGGATGCAAAACTAGGCTGAGAAGTGGCACATGGAGTTCAACCCAGATAAGAGTGAGGTGTTTCATTTTGTTAGGTCAAATAAGATGGCAGAATATAGCATTAACGGTCAGACTCTTGGCAGTGTGGAGCATCAGCAGGATCTTGGGGTCTGAGTCCATCGGACACTCAAAGATGCTACGCAGGTTGAATCTGTGGTTAAGAAGGCATACGGTGCATTGGCCATCATCAATCGTGGGACTGAGTTTGAGCTGACAGGTAATTTTGCAGCTAAATGGAGCCCTGGTCAGACCCCACGTGGAGTACTGTGCTCAATTCTGGTTGCCTCACTACAGGAAGGATGTGGAAAACACAGAAAGGGTGCAAAGGAGATTTACAAGGATGTTGCCTGGATTGGGGAACATGTTTTATGAGAATAGGTTGCGTGAATTAAGCCTTTTCAGAGTTGCTGAGCATTTGCAATATATTCCGATTTTATTTCAGATTTCCAGCACCTGCAACTTGTTTCACTGATCTGCAGGAATCCTTCTCAATCTTTCCCTCTCCACATTATCTTTCTCAGGCTATCTTGTCATTCACTCCCCGCTCTCTCTTGGATATTATAACTGTTGGCACAAAGGGTCTTTAACGAGGCTACATTGTTTTTTTTGTAATTTATTTTTATTAAAGTTCATCATCAAACAAACATTTCCATAAGATGTATTTCAGACATTGTACATATATATCATATAATCATATATGTCACAGATCTCCACGTAATATTTATCTGAGGTATACACTTACAGAAAAGAGAGGAAAGAAAGAACAAGTGAAAGGGGAAAACTATGTACAAGTAGGGAGTGACTTTTTTACAACATATTCATTGATTTATGAGGGTAAAATCAGGCCTATGAGGTGTTATGTAGTTAAACCATTTTCCCAGTATGAATCAAATTGTTCCACCTTATGATTAATGAATACTGTTATCTTCTCCATTTTGTAAATGTCCATTGTAATTTCCATCCAAGCATTTAAAGTTGGGCTCTCCTGTGATAACCATTTCCTAGTAAGAGTCTTTTTACCAGCCACCGACAGTATATTCATTAAACATTTATCTCTTTTCAACCATTCTTGAGGTACATATCCAAAATATATGGTCTTATTCTCTAAGAGTATTTCACATTTAAAGATGTCTTGTAGGGAATTGTGTATCCCATTCCAATAGTCTTTGTAATGGGGCATTCCCAGAAAATATGATAATGATTTGCATTTTGATTTCCACAAATTCTCCAGCAAACAGGGAGGTTACTATCATAATGGGGTTTGAGGGTTGGTACAACATTGTGGGCCGAAGGGCCTGTAATGTGCTGTATTATTCTATGTTCTATGTTTTTCAACATTTTAAGAGTCCATTTCACCCATGGGTTATCAATAGTAATAATGTACCTTTGCAGGTTGTTATCAGCCAAAATTGCTTGTATGGGGATGGGAAGTACCTGCTCCTCAATGTTTTTCCATTGAGCGTCATATGATGGGTTGCACCAACATATCACAGCTCTCAACTGTGCTGCAAAATAATAATCTCAAGAGAAG
This sequence comes from Hypanus sabinus, assembly GCF_030144855.1. NCBI lineage: Eukaryota > Metazoa > Chordata > Chondrichthyes > Myliobatiformes > Dasyatidae > Hypanus > Hypanus sabinus. Next base: position 2,426,898 of record NC_082722.1, read on the forward strand.
GTAGGCCCCATTCTCCCTTTTCCTGGCTAATTGCAAAGCTTTGAGACAAACTCCAGGCCTTTTACCTTGCCAGATATATCTTGATAACATTTTGTTCCATTCATTGAATTGATTTTGATTCATCCCTATTGGTAGGGTCTGAAAGAGATATAACAGTCTGGGCAGAATATTCATTTTAATAGACTCAATCCTTGGACTGAGACCAAAAATTGAATCAGGCTCCATCTTGCCACATCTTGCTTAATTTTTTATATAAAGGCTGATAATTACGTTCTGATAATTTTGCCAAATCTTTTGGCATAAGATGTCCAAATATTTGAAAGATTCTGTGTGCCATGGCCAGAAATATCTACTTTCAATTTCTCTTGGTGGGCTATAGTTATATGAAAGTAACTGTGTTTTTTTCTATGTTGATCTTGTATATGATAATTGACCATATTGTTCAAAGAGTTGCATCAATTTAGGTAAAGAGTATGTTGGTTGCCCTAGATAGATCAAAATGTTATCCACGTAACAAGCCAATTTATGTTCTGTCCCTTTAATAGTAATTCCCCTGATATCTTCATTTTGTCTGATGTATTGAGATAATGGCTTGAGATATAATGCGAAGAGTAGCAGTTACCATGCACAACCCTGACTTGTGCCCCTTTCTATGGTAAAACAACTGGATAAATATCCATTGATTTTAATCGTAGCCATAGGGTTGTCATAGAGTGTCTGTATAGTTTTAATAATTGTGCCATGGAAACTAAATCTATGTAAAACCCCATAAAGAAAATTCCAATTAACCGAATCAAATGCCTTTTCAGCATCCACGCTTATCACTATTGCTTCGATTTTATTTTTTTGTATATGATCCATAATGTGAAGTGTCCTTCGTATATTGTCTTGTGTTTGGCGATGTTGTATAAAACTGAGGCTTCAATGTTAACAAACAAATGTTCTTAAATTCCATCTCATCGATTCACATGAAGCCTGATAGTTGTCGGACAGTACATCACAGAGATGGGCCATTCAGCTCAAACTGAGTACATCAATGCAATTTCCCTGCCTTGACAATTCAACTACTTCTCAAAATTGGCCACACAGAAGCCTAATGGTTTACACTGTACCAGTGACCCCGATTCGATTTCTGCTGCTGCCTGTCAGGAGTTTCTTTGATCTCCCGGTAACCACATGGGTTTCCTTCAGGTGTGCCAGTGTCCTCACAGAGTCCGGAGAAGGCCCCGTGATTGGGCTGTGGTTAATCAGTTTGTTGCCGTGCTCAAAGAGCCCTGAGGACCTACTCGGTGCTGCAGGTCAATAATAAAAGTGTTACTTACATTTATTCCTTTTGTTTATTCATTTAATTGCCTTTGTTTCCTTACAGTTGACTATAAGTTGACTGCAACTTTCATTTACATGCCTATTTGAAGTATATAGGTTACCGCAAACAACCCAGAGATTCATTTTCTTGTGGGCATACTCAACAAAGTTACAGAATAATAACTAACAGAATCAATGAAAGATCACCAAACTAGGGCATTCAACCAATGTGCAGACGACAGCAAACTGCAAAGGCAAAGGAAGAAACAATAATGATACATAGATAGCAAATAAATATCGAGAACATGAGATAAAGAGTCCTTGAAAGTGAATCAATTGCGTATGGGAACGTTTCAATGATGAGGCAAGTGAATTCATACCCTTTGGTTCAACAGCCTGATAGTTGAGGGACAGTAATTGTTTCTTAACCTGATAATGTGAGGCTTTTGTACCTTTTTCCTAATGATAGTAGCAAGAAGAGAGCATGTCCTGGGTTGTGGGGATCACTGACTGTGGCTGGGCCTTCCTGCGACATGTAGATATGCTGAATGGTTGGAATGGCTTTATCCATGATGGACTGAGCCATGTCCATTACTTTTTCTCGGATTGTTCACTCAAGGGCTTTGGTGCTTCCATACCAGGCTGTGATACAGCCAGTCAATATACTCGTCACTACACACTTATAGAAGTGTGTCAGAGTTCCAGATGTCATGCCAAATCTCCGCAATCTCCAAAGAAGTAGAGGCGCTATCATGCTTTTGTCGTAAGTGCACCTAATTTTGGGCCCCAGGGCAGGTCCTCAGAAATAATAATATCTAGGAATTTAAAGCTGCTGACCCTCTCTGCCTCTGATCCATCGATGAGGGCAGGCTCATGGACTTCTGGTTTCCTTCTGTAAAAGTCTATAATCAGCTCCTTGATCTGGCTGAGAGGTTGTTGTTAAGACAGCACTCAGCCAGATGTTCAATCTTCTACCTTGGATTTGTCCTACAACAGTGGTGACATCAGCAAGCTTGAATATGTCACTGGAGCTGTACTTAGCCACACAGCCACGAGTGTAAAGTGAGTGCAGCAGGGGACTAAGCCCATGGCCTTGTGGTGCACCCGTGCTGATGGAGATTGCGGAGGAAATGTTGTCGCTAATGCGAACTGACTGGGGTCTACAAGGGAGGAAATTCAGGATCTAATTGCACAAGGAGGTATTGAGGCCCAAGTCTTGGAGCTAATTGATTAGTATTGTGGGGATGATAGTATTAAATGCTGAGCTATACTTGATAACGAGCATCCTAATGTATGCATCCTTGCTGTCCAGATGTTCCAGGGTTGAGTGAAGAGCCAATGAGATGGCATCTGCTTTAGAACTATTGCTCCGGTAGACATATTGAAGCCCAGCTAAGGCTCTTTTCAGGCAGGAGTTGCTATATTTCATCACCAATCTCTCAAAACACTTCATCACTGTTGGTGCAAGTGCCACCGGGCGATAGCCATTAGGGTCGGTCACCACACCCTTCTTAGGCACCGGTGTAATTTAAGTCTGCTTGGAGCGGTGGGGGGTGGGTGGGGCTGTACCACACACTGCTGAAGCGACTCAATGAACGCCCCAGCCCGTGGAAGGTACCCCATGTGGGCCGAATGCTTTTCGTGGGTTCACCCTCCTGAAGGCTGCTCACACGACTGAAATCACAGGATCATCCGGGGATGTTTCTTCCAGGTTCTGACGGTGAAAGCGAGCATCCAAGGCATTGAGATAATCGGGAAGTGAAGCTCTGCTCTCTCCCATGTCGCGTGATTCAGCTTTTTAAGAGGTGATAGTATTCAAGTCCTGCCACTAATAACGTCTGTTACAACCGTTGGTGTATTCATTCAGATCTCTAGATGGGTTCTTGAATACGGCGCAGTCCACTGACTCGAAGCAATCTCCAGAGATGTGTTTTCCCAATCTCTGAAGCTTCACTCTTTAGCCTCTGCCTGTATGCAGGTAGGCGAATGACAGCCATGTGATCAGGTTTCTCGAAATGCCGTTCTGGCATGGGGCAGCCCGATCTTAGGATAACAGTGGTTAAGTATTCTGGGTCCTCGGTTGCTAAAAGCGGTATGCTGATAGTAATTGGGCCGGATTCTCTTCAAGTGTCTGGTTGAAGTGTTCGACTATGGTTTGAAATGCGTCGGGACGAAGTGTTCCTATTTGGAGACGGCAACATGCTGTATCGCAAACGCTTCATTATAGTCGGCCACGGGTGGTATGTAACACATTGCGGTCAGGAGCACGCATGAGAACAGTGGCCTGCTGCGTTCCTCCAGCGTTTTGTGTCAGTGGCTATATTTGCATAGTTCATTGAAAATGGAGTGCGGTTAAAAAAGATAATAAGCTCAAGGCCTCATAGATAGCACTACAGAGTGAAAAAGATACTGCCTGGCTTTGTATCAAACTGACTCTACCACATTTGAGGTGGCCGCAGTTCTGGGAGTCACCAATAAGTGAGATTATAAAGCCATGCAGTATCTTTTTATTGTTTTTGTACTCTGCATTGCTCTCTATAAGGCCTTGAACTTCGTATATTTTAACCACGTTCTACTTTAAACGACTATGAATATGTAGCCACTGTTACTTCACCTTCTCTAGAACTGTGATTTCTTTTTTAGGTTGTCTGAAGTCGAGCTTCCATCCCTTAACAACTTTTAGCTGTGCCTTCCATCAGCCACTCCCTCCATTTCCTCGAACTGTTCCGCATTCGCCTTCGTGCGGAGGACATTTCGTGAGCGTCCCCTCACCGAAACTGGGAACACGAAACAGGGGCGCAGACTACGGATGTCGGCGGACTCCTCCATTTCGAGCATGTGTGAGCGGTTGTCAAATCTTAAAACACATTCAACTTCATACATTAAAACAAAATGGGAGAAGGAAGGAGGGATAATTATATCTGAGGAAGAATGGACAACAATATGGAGGTATCAATGGAAGTGTACCAGTTACCAGAAATAGAGGGAGCTTGGATGGAAAAACTTAATATTTTATTACACCCTCTCAGAAATCCCATTACGATAGTAACCTCCCTGTTTGCTGGGGAAATTGTGGAAATCAAAATGCAAATCTTTATCATATTTTTTTGGGACTGCCCTGTTATCAAAAACTATTGGAGGGGGATACACAATGCCCTACAAGACATCTTTAAATGTGAAATACCCTTAGAGAGTGAGACCATATATTTTGGGTATATACCTCGAGTGGTTGAAAAGAGATAAATATTTAATGAATATACTGTTGGTGGCTGGTAAAAAGACTCTTACTAGGAAATGGTTACCACAGGAGAGCCCAACTTTAAATACATGGATGGAAATTACAATGGACATTTACAAAATGGAGAAGATAACAGCATCTGTTAATCATAAACTGTAACAATTTGATTCATACTGGGATAAATGGTTTAACTTGAGAATGCCTCATAGGCCTGATTTTATTCTCACAAATCAATGAATCTGTTGTAAAAAAAAAGGTCACTCCCTACTTGTACATAGTTCCTTCCTTTTGCTTGTTTTTTCTTTCCACCCTTTTCTATAAGTGTATACCCCAGATAAATACTACGTGGAGATTTGTGACATATATGATTATATGATATATATGTACAATGTCTGAAATACATCTTATGGAAATGTTTGATGATAAACTTCAATAAAAAAATAAATCACAAAAAAAAGAAAGGCAGAGGGGGCTGGATCTGAGTTCACGCAGCCATGAGAATATGAAAATCAACTTTAGTGTACTATGTGTTATTTCCGAGACCAGAAGACCATAGGATAGAAGAGCTTAATACAGCCATTCGGTCCATCAAGTCTGCTGCACCATTCAATCCCCGCAGATAATTTCTTCAAAGACATTCTCCATCCTTCGCCCCATAACGTTTAACTCCACTTCATTCAGGGACCTATCAATCTTTGCCTTGATACACCCAAAGGACTTAGCCTCCAAAGCTTTCTGAGGCAAATAATTGCATAGGCTCATTACGTTCTGACTGAAAAAAAGAGAAACTATCTCATGATAGTTGTTATGGGACACCCCTTTATTCTGAGGTGGTGCTCTTGATTTTTGACCCTCTTAAAGAACATGCAACCGTACAGCACAGGAACAGGTCAATGGGCCCACAGTGTTATGCTGAACCAGCTGATCAATAACACTCAAACTAATCCCTCTTACCTACACCACGTCCATATCCCTCCATCCTCCCTACATCCATGTGCTTAACCAAACATCTCTTAAAAGCATCTAATGCATTTTTCTCTGCCACCAGACCAGGCATCAAATTCCAGGCATGCACCACTCTTTAATTAAAAAAAAACTTATGCCTCATAGCCCCCTTGAACCTATTCCTTCTCACCTTCAATGCATGCCCTCTGATATTAGACATTTCAGCCCTGGGAAACAGATACTCTCCATCCATGCTATCTATGCTTCTTATAATCTTGCAAACCTCTATCAGGTCTCCCCTCAGCCTCCATTGCTCCAGAGAAAACAACCCAAATTTATCCACGTCTCATGAAGCTCATGCCCTCTAAAGCAGGCAGCGTCCTGGTGAACATCTTCTTCATCCTCTCCAAAACCTCAACATCCTTCCTATAGAGGGGTGACAGAACTGTACACAATACTCCAGTTGTGGATGAACAGAAGTTTTATAAAGCTGCTTGATAACCTCCTGAGATTTGAACTCAATGCCTCGACTAATAGAAGTAACCATTCCATAAGCCTTAACCATCTATTGACCTGTGTAGCCACTTTCAAGGAGCTATGAATTTGGATCCCAAGATCTCTCTGCTCAGCAACACTGTGAAGGATCTTGCCCTTAACAGTGTACTGGCCCCTGGCATTTGCCCAACTAAGGTGCAACACCTCACATTTATCTGTGTTAAATTCCATCTGCCATTTCTCAGTCCATATCTGAAACTGATCTACATCACGTTGTATCCTTTGCCAGTCTTCTGTGCTATCAATAATGCCACCAATCTTGGTGTCATTACCAAAGTTACTGACCCACCCATCTACATTTTCATTCAGGTCATTTATGTACGTCACAAACAGCAGAGGCTCCAGCACAGATGCCTGTGTAACTCCACTAATTGCAACCTTCCAGCTCAAATAAATCCCTTCAACACCCACCCCTCTGTCTTCTATACGCAATCCAGTTCTGAATCCAAACAGGCAATTCACCATGCATTTTAATCTTCTGGATCTGGTTCCCATCAGGGACTTTGTCAAACACCTTACTAAAATCCATGTAGACAACATCAACTACCCTACTCTCATCAATCTTTCTCGTCACTATGTAAGAAAACTCAACCACGTTGGTAAGGAATGGCCTGCAACACACAAAACCATGGATTTCCAAATGCTCACACAACCTATCCAGCAATTACCGTGAAAATGACGTGAGTCTAGCTGGTCTATAGATCCCACGATTTCCTTTGTTCCCTTTTACAGCAATCTTATCTCTTGCCTCTTTCAATAGCCTGGGATAAATCCCAGAAGGCTCTGGAGATATCCACCTTAAAAATCATTAGGTGGTCTAACTCTTCCTCTTCCTTGACCTCTAATGCCCTGACATGTTTATACACTCTGAAAATAATTCCCCTTTATCCCCTTTTCCCCCTCCCTAGTTATCCTCGGGCTCTTGATGTATGCATAGAATACACCGGGATTCGCATCTTAACCTTTGTGCCAAAGACATCATGGCTCCTCCTGGTTTTCCTAATTCCCTTCTTTAATTCATTTCTTGCTTCTTCATACTTCTCTGTGATTCATTTGATCCTAACTTCTGAAATGTTGCATACTTTTCTTTTTTCTTCTTGACTAAGTTCTTTATCTCTCTGAACATTTAAAGTTCTCTTCTCTTTCCTTCTCCATCCCTCCTTCTAACAGGAATATACCTTTCCTGTACTCTGTGCAATTGATCTTTAAACACCCTCCATATATCTGATATAGACTTGGCAGAGAAAAGGTATTCCCAATTAATGCTTCTTAGTTCCTCCCTAATGCCTTTGTAATTTGCCCTTCTCCAATTTAAAACCCTCCAGAAGGACCATATCTATCCTTATCGATAGCTATCCTGAAAGTTATGAAGTTCTGATCCCTGTTCCCTGACTGTTCACCCACTGAAAGGTCAGTCACCTGGCCAGGCTCATTACCCAACACCAGGTCCAGAATGGCATTTCCTCTTGTTGGACTGTCCAGATAAACCTTCCTGGATAGACTTAACAAATTCAGCCCATCTAAATCTCTTACACTAGGAGATTTATATTAGAGAAGTTGAAATTCCCCATGACAGCAGCCTTATTATGTTTACACATTTCCTTAATATAATTAAATATCTGTTCCTCAATGCCCGGGTGGTTATTTGGGGGTCTGTAGTACAATCCCATCAGTGTGATTGCACCCTTTCTATTCCTGAGTTCCACACCAATAGACTCAGTTTCTGACCCTTCCGTTATGTCTCCACTAAGTGCAGCTGTGATATTGTCCGTGATTATGTTCATCTCCATCCCCTCTTTTACTTCCAATTATACCTGTTATTTCAATTTTGCCATTCATTACTTATCCTGACATTTATCTTCTGGTCCCATTCTTCCCTTACTGGCATTACCTCTGATGGAAACATCCTCCATACATCCAATCTATCCAGGCTTTTCCAAATCCATTAGGTTTCATTGAACTCCCCTCACTTCTTTCTAGTATGTTCCGAGCCATATGAAACCATCCTCATGGGCTAAACTTTCCTTTCAGGGGGTCACTCTGGCTCCAAATAGCGGGGATATCATGATGACTAGGATTTTTGAACATTACACGTGAAACAGACTGTACCAGCTTAATATAAGAAATTGGTGCAGCTATCAGTTGTCATGTTGGGATCATAAAATTGCAAGATGTTTCAAATAGACATCTTAACGAAAGTTGAAGGCAATTGAGTGGAAAAAAAAGGAATGCAAAGAGCATTTAAAAAGCATGTCAATAAGTACTTGAGTTACCAAGGCATCGAATGGGGACAAATGGTATAAATGTACTTTTTGAAGCATATGACCCTGTGCCCCTGAAGAGCCTGACTCTGTGATGTACAACTTTACATCACATCCATTTGAGATCTCCCCCATCTCGTTTGGCTCACACAAATACCACCCTGCTCTTCCTTTTTCAATCTTTTTATTATTGTTATTAATATCAACAAAATACAATTGATACATAGATAATGGGATTACAAACATACACATTTCAACTGCACATGAAAGAATACATAAACAATGATTACAGTATAAATGAGTATTCCCAAATCATGAACGATACAATATATAAATAAACAAGGCAAATCTAGGTATATCATAATAAGTAATTAAAAAAACAGAAAAAAGAAAAAGAAAAAAAAAATGCCAAAAAAACTAATCTAATAATCTAATAGCTAATAAGGAGAAAAAAAAGGAAAAAAGAAAAACTGAAAAAAGAGAAAAAAAAGGCTGTTTATAATGTCTCACAAAAATACAGAATCATCAGTGTCGTCGCTCCGATCCTCTCAACATACTTAAAATCAAAACTGGAAAATCAAATATAACAGGGTCATATTACATCATACAAAAATATTGAATAAATGGTCTCTATATCTTTTCAAATTTAATAGGTATCAAATACACCACTTATAATTTTTTCTAAATTTAAACATAACATAGTTTGAGAAAACCAATGAAATACAGTAGGAGGATTAATTTCCTTCCAGTTCAACAAAATAGATCTTCTAGCAATTAGTGTAAGAAACACAATCATTCGACAGGCGGAAGAAGATAAATGAAGTGAGTCCATCATTGGTAAACCAAAAATTGCGGTAATAGGATGAGGTTGTAAATCAATGTTCAATACCACAGAAATAATATCAAAAATATGTTTTCAAAAGCGGACACGACCAAAACATATGAGTTAAAGACGCTATTTCAGATTGACATCTATCACAAATAGGATTTATATAGGGAAAAAAATGAGCCAATTTATCCTTGGACATATGGACCCTATGTACGACCTTAAACTGTATTAATGAATGTTTGGCACATATAGATGATGTATTAACTAATTGAAGAATTCTATCCCAATTCTCAATAGGAATAATAAGGTTAAGCTCTCTTTCCCAATCATTTTTTGTCTTATAAAGGGGCTCTGAACGTATCTTCATAATTATATTATAAAGTTTTGATATAAGCCCTTTTTGAAAGGGGTTTAATTCAAACAAACTCTCCAAAGTACCTGAAGACACAAAATTTGGAAAAATAGGAAGTACAGTATTTAAAAAATTCCTAATCTGTAAGTATCTAAAAAAATGAAATCTAGGCAAATTATATGTTAGATAATTGCTCAAAAGACATAAAACAACTATCCAAAAATAAATCAGAAAATCGTAGTAATCCCTTAGTCTTCCAAGCCAAATAAGCTTGGTCTATAATTGAAGGGTGGAAAAAACAATTGGATACAATAGGAATATTTAAAACAAACTGAGTCAACCCAAAGAATTTCCGAAATTGAAACCATATACGTAAAGTATGTTTAACTATCGGGTTGTCAATTCGTTTCGGCAATTTAGAAAGAGCTAAAAGGAGAGAAGTCCCCAAAATAGAACCCAGTGCAAAACCTGGTATCGATTTAATTTCCAGGCTCACCCAATGAGGGCTAAAAGATCCATCCCAATCTTTCAACCAACATATCAAATATCTAATATTAACTGCCCAAAAATAAAATCTAAAATTAGGCAATGCTAATCCACCTTCCTTCATTGCCTTCTGTAAGTATATTTTACCTAACCTAGGATTTTTATTCTGCCATATATATGGGGAAATTTTTGAATCAACATTAGTAAAAAAAGATTTCGGAATAAAAAATGGTACCGCTTGAAAAATATATAAAAACTTAGGTAAAATAACCATCTTAATAGCATTAATCCTACCTATCAGAGATAAAGATAATGGTGACCACTTAGTAAACAAGCCTTTAATCTGATCAATTAAGGGTACAAAATTAACCTTAAATAAGTCTTTATGGTTTTTTGTAATTTTAATCCCTAAGTAAATAAAAGAGTCATTAACTAATTTAAAAGGTAAATTTCCATAGATTGGGACTTGTCTATTTAAAGGAAACAATTCACTCTTATTAAGATTTAATTTATACCCAGAAAAGTCACTAAATTGAGCCAACAATGATAAAACTACAGGAATAGATTTCTCAGGATTAGAAATAAATAATAATAAATCATCTGCATACAAAGATAACTTATGAGTATCTGTCCCACAATTAATACCAAGAATATCCTGTGATTCTCTGATAGCAATTGCCAAGGGTTCTAAAGCAATATCAAATAATAGTGGGCTAAGAGGACAGCCTTGTCTAGTGCCCCAAAATAAACGAAAAAAGGGAGATCTTTGATTATTAGTAAACACCGAGGCTACTGGAGTATGATAAATCAGTTTAATCCAGGAAATAAATGTCGGACTAAAATTAAACTTCTCCAACACGTTAAATAAGTATGGCCATTCAACTCTGTCAAATACTTTCTCTGCATCTAATGAAATAACACATTCTGAAATATTATGTGAAGGAGTATACACAATATTCAATAAACTCCTAACATTAAAAAAAGAATAACGATTTTTAATAAAACCGGTTTGATCTTCCGAAATAATTTGGGGTAATACCTTCTCCAACCTGGATGCAAGTGACTTGGAAAAAATCTTGGAATGTACATTCAATAAGGATATTGGTCTATAGGATGCACAGTCAGTAGGGTCTTTATCCTTCTTCAATATTAAAGAAATGGAAGCTCTATAAAAAGATTGTGGCAAATTGCCCAATCTAATTGCTTCTTCAAAAACCTTATATAACCAAGGAGAGAGAGTAGCAGAAAAACATTTAAAAAATTCTGCTGTATACCCATCTGGACCAGGTGCTTTCCTTGAATTCATGGAGGAAATAATACCTTTGATTTCTGCATCAGTCATAGAAGTTTCCAATAATGAAAGATCATCTGGTGATAATTTTGGGAAATTCAATTTCCCAAGAAAATCACACATGGTACCACAATCCTGAGGAAATTCAGAATGATACAGGGAAGTATAAAACTCTTGAAATGATTTATTTATCTCATCATGGTTAACTGTCAAATCCCCATTTTGCTGACGGATCTTAGTAATTTGATGTTTAACCAAAGCATTCTTCAATTGACTAGCTAGCAGTTTACCCGATTTATCACTATGTATATAAAGATCAGATCTGGACTTTATCAGTTGATTTTCAATCGAAGATGTAAGTAATAAACTATGTTCTGTTTGAAGTTCAACCCTTTGCTTGTAAAGCTCCTTACGAGGAGTAATCGAGTATTTCTTGTCAATCTCTTTGATTTTATCAACCAATAAAACAGCTTCCTTCTTTATGCATTTTCTCAGACCAACAGAGTAAGAGATAATCTGTCCACGTATATATGTTTTAAAAGTGTCCCAAAGTGTTCCGTAAGAAATATCATCCGTGGAGTTGGTTGAAAAGAAGAAGTCGATCTGTTCATTCATAAATTTAATAAAGTCCGGATCTTGCAGTAAGGTAGAATCAAATCGCCGTTGTCTAGCATTAGGAACTGTATCCATAAATTTAATAGAAAGTTTTAATAGAGCATGGTCAGAAATAGCTATACTATCATAATCAACACCCTGCTCTTCCAGAGGACCAATTTTGTAAATGAATACGGGAAATAAAGTTGATCCTCATGTCATTGTATTGGGACCTATTTAATTGCACTGGACAACAGATTTTTTCAGAAGTGTAGCTCCCTCAGAATTTTTTTTGTGTTTATGATAGACTGCTTGAAGATGAATATAAATATAATTTCAGACTACTTGTATCACGTAGTAATTTGGAGAAACAACAAATTAACTTTTATTGAATATAATGTGTTTAATTGCATAATGGTGCTGATGCTTTGTAATAGTTCAACTAAGAAAAATATTTTGTTGATGATTTCCATTCATACTCAGTGTCTGAGACTTCTTGCTTAAGTGTCCAACAATAATTTGCCAGCATTGATGGATTCCAGTTGCCCTGGTATCTTTTCCCCATGACCACATTGTCCTGGTGAAACCTTTCACCGTGCTCGTCACTAACAGCACCAAGATTTGCAGGGAAGAAGTCTAAATGGGAATGCAGAAAATGAATCCTTAGTGACAGATGCCTTCCTTAATTTTGACCTCAGTTACTCTGAGAAGCATCTGTCTCAAATATCAAAATCATTCATAGAAATTTTTGTGCCTGGTGATAGCAAATTCCATTCTTTAGCCCTGAACCCAATAATTATTACTAAAACCTGTCCTTCCATGCAGTAGCCGTGCCACCCAAGGATGCCTGGACAAGATAGGAAACTTACCAGCTTACATTGTAGGCAACGTTTGAATAGACTTGAATTATGAATTGAAATAATGAACATACGTTTATTAAAAAAATGGTGTGTGATTGGGAAATTTCACGGAGATTTTCGTGATCAGTAGCCCAAAGTTCATAAGATACACCTAAAGTTATTCAGGAAGCAAAATCTTTGTTGTCCAGTGTTGTTTTTAAAATGCAGGGTAGAAACTTTCCTTGAGCCTGATGGTACATGTTTCAAGGTTTTGTATCTTCTGTGTAATGGAAGAGGAGAGAGGAGAAAATGTCCAGGTGGTTGGGGTCTTTGTTTCTGCTTTACCAAGTTGGTCAGAAGTATTGACAGAGCCCATGGAGGGAAGGTGGCTGATGAAGAAAGAGTGGAGCAGTGGGCTGGGCAGAAATCCTTGACGTGGGCCAGTGTTGATTGTCAGTGAGGAAGAGAAGTTAGTTCTGATGCACATGGACTGTGGATTTCCCAGTGAGAAAGTCAAGGATCCATTTGCAGAGAGAGGTACTGAGGCCTGGGTTTTGGAGCCTATTGATTAGAACTGAGGGATGATTATGTTCAGTGCTGCTCCCTCTGTAAATCAAAGCTTCTAATCTCACCGCCATTTAGTGTATACATTTACCCAGTATTATGTGATCCAAGATTAATTATTTCACAGTTTTCCATCTGCCACTGCTCTGCCCAGCATTTCAGCTGATCTAGGTCTCTCTATCTCCCTTGGTAACCATTTTTACTATGTGCAATTCCAGCAATCTTCAAGACATGAAAAAAATTTCTTATAAGACTAGAGTCATCCTTGTTCAAGTCACTTATGTATACTACAAGCAACGGAGGCCCTGTTATCAATCCCTGCATTCCACTGCACAAACCTCACTACAATTTACAAGCTGTCACCGAGCCAGTTTTGGATCCAGTTTGCCAGAACACCCGGGATCATATGTGTGCAAATTTTCTGGACCTGTCTGAAGTCTTGCTAAGGCCCACATAGACATGTAGACAGCCTTATCAACATCAAATTTCTTCACAACATCCTCTAAAAGCTCTATCAAATTAGCGGGATTTCCCATGCATAAAATCATGTTGATCCCTTGATCGGTCCCTGGCATTCCAAGTGATCATAAATCTTATTCCAGTGATTTTCAGTAGTTTCTCTATGGCTGATGTAAGGTTCACCTGCCTGTAATTTCCTTACTTAATCCTCACATCCTTCAGCCTTCCAGTACCAAATCAATGACTAAACATGAGACAGAAGCCTCCCTTTGCGCCCTTGGCTCCACACCACCCTGGGATAGATTTAATCAGGTCATGGGGATTTGTCTAGTTAATGTGCATCAATATCTTTCACATATCTTTGTTGCTGACCCTCATGTAGCAGGCTATCAGTGTACACCTCTCTAACTCCCTATCCTCCTCATCCTTCTTGCTGGTGGATACGGATAGAAAGTATTCGCTCAGGAAATGACACATTATGCACTGTTTCTACTCAAAGACTTCCCTTTTTGTGCCTGAGTGGACCTGCTCTTCCCTTATCTATCCTTTGCTTCTAAAATATGTATTGAAGTTTTTTAATGCTTTTTAATTCTGTTTGCCAGGGGCATTTCATGCCCCCACTTCTTGCTTTCCTAACAGCCTTCTTAAGATTACTCATACATCATATGATGAGTACTTTATAAATCTCAAAGTACTGACTTGATAACAATATTCTGTACCGGACATTCCCTTCTGGTGTAGAAAGGTACATAGAATGCAAGAGCCAGGGAAGCTATTGAATGCAACATTTCTGGCAAATCTGAAATGTAATCTTGATGTTCACAAATGAACAAAAGCATGGCCATGTAAGCTGAGACACTCATGGGAGACTGACATCAGTGTGGCTGGTGCATTTGTGTGTATACGTATGTACATGCATGTATGAGTGGATGCTGGTATGTGCATGTGTACATGAGAGTGTATGGTGCAAACAGTATATGTGTGTGTGCATACACATGTGAGTGTGTGTATGCACAGGTGTGAGTGTGTGTATGTATGTACACGTCTCTACATGTGTGAATGCATGGATGCATGTATGTGTGTACATAAGAGTGCATAATGCAAGCAGTGTATATGTGTGCATACACGTGTGTACATGTGTGTATGCGTTTTGTACATGAGATTGCATAGTGCAAGCAGAGCATGTGAGAGAGAGAGAGAGGATGTTCATGATGCCTCTTTTTTAAAAAATAAATTAATTCAGTTTTTAAGATAGTTACATAGAATGAATAGAATAATAGAATAATATGATATCAACCCTCCCCCCTCCTCTTAACCCCTCCCCCCTTAACATACCTATCTAAAAAAAGAAAGAAAGAAAGAAAGAAAGAAAGAAGAGAGAAAGACTGTCTGGATATTGGAAGATCCCCACATGCTCCACAGAATTCAAAATAACTTTAATATATGTATTTGTTTCTTTCCCCAGAGGATCAATAACTTTATCTTCGGAGCACCTATATGTATAATCCTATCTTTTGTAAATAAGGCACCAAATTCTCGGAAATGTGTCATATTTATTCCTTAAATTATAAGTAATTTTTTCAAGTGGAATGCAGCTAAAAATTTCATTATTCCAATGATCCATACTTAAGTATGTATCTTAAGTATTAGTAGGGGGTATTTTGTTATTTTTTTCTTTATAACCTATCTTTCTTCTATCTTTCTTTCTTTGCCTGGATGATGAGACACATAGCAACATGAAGAATTTTAAAGAGATTCCTCAAGGTACTATGAGAGCTCAGATATTATGTACTGTTATAGATTGGAGTAACCTTGTTAAAAATACTGACTAATTTACTGAATTTTTAGTTTTAATGTTAATGGGCTTAATGGACCGGTGAAAAGAAAAATATTTTTAATATACATTAAGAAAATGAAAGTAGATATAGCCTTTTTGTAGGAAAACACCTTTAACAGAGATAGAACATCAGAAATTAAAGAGAGATTGGGTCAGAAATGTTATTGCAGCTTCACTTAATTCAAAGGCGAGGGGAGTTGCAATTTTGGTAAATAAACACTTACCAATTAAAATACAAAATGTATTAATTGATTCTGCGGGGAGATGTGTGATTATACATTGTCAAATCTTTTTTGAATTATGGACTCTTATGAATATTTACTCACCAAATGAAAATGATGCAAAATTTATACAAGAAGCCTTTTTGAATTTGGGTGATGCACATGATAAAATATTAATAGGTGGAGACTTTAACTTTTGTCTAGACCCAGTTTTAGATAGGTCAACTAAGGTTGTTACAAAATCGAAAGTAGTAAGATTAATTTTATCATTGATGAAATATTTAAATTTGATTGATATATGGAGAAGAATTAATCCAAGAGAAAGAGATTATTAATTTTATTCAAATAGACATGATGCCGCTCTAACTCGGCTGTTGTAGGGTCTAAGGATGATGGAATCTGTTTTGGGCAGTGAGGAATATGACTGTAGCAGAAACGGAAATGTCGCAGTTCACAGTGAGACAGGCAGATAGCACAGTAGCTGTTGACCATAATTTGTGCAAGGCTTCCTGCTAAGGCAAGACAAGCACATTGCTTCCCTCACCTCCATTAGCATGAGTTTGGGAATATTTTCACTCTGTTTCCCCTAGTCAGGCCTTCAAGAAAACTGTAAGTTACCTTTGGTCAGACTCTCATTCAGCCAGGTGCTTAGTCCATCCAACTAAAACACATGTGACTTCTGGCTGCACATGTAAATCATATGAAGACCACATCCCTATTGGTCCAGTTCTACCAATAAGACCATAAGACATTGGAGCAGAAATAGGTAAACAAAATAATTACTGACTACATCCACCATTTCTTCGTCCCCAGTGTTCCCTTAAAATCAACTTTGGCCAACTTCCCTCTCATGCCTCTGTAGTTCCCTTTACATCACTGATAAATCACCTTCTTCGTCTCAAACTCTTTCATATTATGATCACTGCCTTCCAAGGGTTCCTTTGTCTTCAGCTCCCTAATTAAATCACCACCTAATCCAGAATTGCCTTTTTCGGTACTGGGCTCAACCACAAGCTGCTCTAAAAGGCCATCTCATAGTCATTCTCTCGCTGAGCCAAAATGGCGTGAAGATGAAAATCTACAGTGATATGATCTTGCTGCTTGTTGACTACCTGAACTGAACTTTTTCTGGAGCTGTTGTACTTTATTCTGTTAATACTTTACCTTGTGTTACCTCAGCGCACTGTGTAATGATTTGATCTGTGTGAATGGTATGTTACACAAATTTTCACAGTACTTTGGTGTGTGTGGCAACACTGCACCAAATCCTTTTCACTGCTCCCTCGAAGCTGCACGGGTGCACATCATGCAGTAACTGCAATGCTCCCGCTCGCATGGTCTTTGTTCCCGTGCAGCAGGAACTGACTGGTGTCGCATAGGCAACCTTTCACTCAACATTAGTAAGACAAAAGAGCTGATTGTGAACTTCAGGAAAGGGAAGATGAGGAAACACGAACCAATCCTCATAGAAGGATCAGAAATGGGGAGAGTGAGCAATTTTAAGTTCCTGGATGTCAAGATCTCTGAGGATCTAACCTGGTCCCAACATATCAATGCAGCTATAAAGAAGGCAAGACAGTGGCTATATTTCAATAGGAGGTTGAGGAGGTGTGGTTTGTCACCCAAAATGTCCACAGATTTCTATAGTTGTACCATGGAGAAAATTCTGACAGGCTGCATCACTGTCTGGTAGTCTGCACAGGATTGAAAGAAGCTACAGAAAGTTGTAAAATTAGTCAGCTCCATCTTGGGTACCAGCCTCCAGAGTATCCAAAACATCTACAAGGAGAGGTGCCTCAGGAAGCAGCGTACATCATTAAAAGCCACCAGCACCCAGGGCATGCCCTTTTCTCATTGTTACCATCAGGAAGGAGGTACAGAAGCCTAAAGGCACACACTCAGCGATTCAGGAACAGCTTCTTCCCCTCTGCCATCTGATTCCTAAATGGACGTTGAACCCTAAAGTGTAGAATTTGCATGGTGATATATAAAAATTAAATGTATCAAATTCACAGACGCTGCATCCAGGGCTTGATCCTGTTTTGATCTTTGGAAGATGCCAGTTCAGTAGATGCGGTAAGGTCTGTGTTTGCAGGCTCGAAAAAATAAATGAAATCTCTTCAGTAAGGAAGTTCAGACTCGACCTTCCTTTCAGGTTAAGACGTAACAGACAACATCTTAATTCAGGAAATGAATACTACACTCACCAGAGAGTGAGAGAGAGAGGCAGAGGAAGGGAAAGGGGAGAAAAGACAAATAAAAAAAAGTGGATAAAGAAAGGAGAGGAAAAAGAGACAGAAAGAGAAAAGGAGAGTGAGGGGAAAGAGCGAGGAGAGATGGTGAAGAGAGAAGAGAAAGGAGAGAGAGAGAGAGAGAGAGAGAGAGAGAGAGAGAGAGAGAGAGAGAGAGAGAGAGAGAGAGAGAGAGAGAGAGAGAGAGAGAGAGAGAGAGAGAGAGAGAGAGAGAGAGAGAGAGAGAGAGAGACTGACTAAAGTTTATCCCGTCGATGGTGTCTGCTGCCCCCTGGTGGTTGGACAAGTAACAGCACCAGTACCTGCAAAACAGTGATTGTATATTTTTGACAAATAAATGGCACAACATGAACCTATGATGCTTGTTTGGTATTTATTCCTTTATTTAAAAATGATTTTGTTATAATAGAATCCTACAAAATTGCTTTCATCACAAGGCCCATGTGCTGTTGCCACAGTCTGCGGTATGACCTGTAACTCCCAGTATGGGTCTGTTGGCTGATGCTGTCAGCGGGTGAGGGAAGGGTTCACGTGCAAATAGGGCAGAACAATGATATAGTTCATAAAGTAGTGAACTGTGATTAATGGAAATTGTAGGTAAGAAGGTGTTTGGAGAATTAGTACAGAGCATGAAGAGAAAAAAAGACTGCGGCAACAGCTAGAGCACAAACAGCAGCAATAGTAAGAAGGAGAAAGTCCCAAGGTAGGACAATAAGAAAATGCCAAAGTTGACAAGATGGTTAACTAAAAATTAACATGCTGGGAAACCGTGATCAAGTGATAAAACATAGAATATAGAGCATAGAATGTTAGAACACAGTACAGGCCATTAGGGCCCACGATGTTGTGTGGTTTGGAAACAGAATCTGGGGATATGTGTTGTGATATTTAAAAAGGAAACAGGTCAACATTTAACCAAACCCTACACCAGATCTGTGAGTGATTACTTTATAAAGTTCCAAGTTAATGAGGAGAAAAGAGAGGATAAACTGAGATATGCTTCGGCAATATGAAGCAGAGTAACAATTATTACATTCTCCTTTACACTTGGAAAACAATTGTAATTCCCGATTCTTGAAATGTCACTATCAAGTTGCCTGTACACTCTGCAATGTTCACTGCCAGAAATCTAAATTAACAGTCAGAATTAATTATAGAGTTCTCAGATAACAGCGGGAAAGATATCTGTTTGATGGGAAACTAAGAGAAGAATGGCTGGTATTTGTTAGAAGCAGAGGACTCTTGAGACTGGCACCTGTTTCCTACAGGGTACCCCGGAGTAGGCAAGCACAGACCTGTCAAGATAAATAGATCATGCAGTACAGACCAGGATCCATCAACCCAACCGGTCTGTGCCAATCAGGATGCTCACTCCATGCTAGTTCTATTTGCCGGTGTATGGCCCATAACCTTCTAAACTTCTCCTAACTATGTACTTCTCAACTGATTTTTAAAAGTTATTATTGTACGTGTTTCAACTACTTCCTCCAGCAGCTGATTCCACATCAATACTACCCTTGTAGGAAAACATTGTCTCTCAAGTTCATCTTAAACCTTTCTCTCTCACTTTAAACACGCGCTCCAGTTCTTGATACAACTCTGGGGAAAAAAGACTGAGTGTATTTACTGCATCTCTGCCATAATGATTTCATACACCTCTTTTAGATCACCTCCCACTTGCCTACACTCTCAAAGAATGAAGTCCTGGTCCATTTAACTTGTCTCTATAACTCAATCTCTTAAGTCCTGACAGCATCCTTACAAACCTTTTCTGCACTTTTTGCAGTTTAAAAGCATCTTTTCCATAGCAGGATGAGCAAACCTGAACACAATATTCAGTGCAGGCTCAACGAATCGACAGCAGATGCCATCTCATTGACTCTTCACTCAACCGTGGAACATCTGGAGAGTGAACATATATATCAAGATGCTCTTTATTGACTACAGTTCTGCATTCAATGCTATCACCCTCTCAAAATAAATCAATGTGGCTCCAAGATCTTGTCCTCAATATCTCCTTCTACAACTAGATCCTCAATTTATTCATGATCAGACCTCAGTCAGTTGAAATTGAGAACAACATCTCCTCTGCAATCTCCATCAGCACAGGTGCACCACAAAGCTGTGTGTCGGGCCACCTTCTGACTGTGAGGCTAAGTACAGCTCCAATGCCATACCTAGGTCTGATGACAACACCACCACTGTTGGCTGAATCAAAAGTGGTGAAGAACTAACATTTTCAATCTGGCTAAGTGGCGTCACAACATCTCACTCAACATCAACAGAGAGCTGATTATTGACTACAGGAGGAGGTAACCAGAGGTCCATGAGCCAGTCCTCGTCAGAAGGTCAGAGGCTGAAAATGTCAGCAAATTCCTCAATTTTACCATTTCAGAGGATCTATCTTGGTGTGAGGGTCACTAGTGAACAATAGCAAATGCAGAAATCACACAGGCCTGGGAAATTCGAACAAAACTAAAGATTTATTACAGAAATTAACCTGGAGAAACAAGCACAGGCAAATTATACAGGATTTTGATGAACTGAGATCACTCATGATGCACCGTAGATCTCAGTCTGAGTTTCACCAGGCAAGGAACCACAATGACCGAGCTAAGAGGGGTTGGCATGCCCCCGAAACACATTTTGGAGCACAAAGAAAGTCAGGACCAATCAAACAACATAAGT
This sequence comes from Hypanus sabinus, assembly GCF_030144855.1. NCBI lineage: Eukaryota > Metazoa > Chordata > Chondrichthyes > Myliobatiformes > Dasyatidae > Hypanus > Hypanus sabinus. The sequence continues at coordinate 2,447,614 of NC_082722.1, forward strand.
GCCCAGACAAAGTAATAATTGCCAAAGTCAACAACTACAATGCAAGGCATCGAAAACATCATGCTAATTAAATTGCCCCAAATTGAATAAAAGTGATAGTTTGCCTGAGCTCTAGTTAGCTTCTCTGGTTAATTTCCATAATAAATCTTTAATTTTGTTTGAATTGCAGAAGTCTCCGTCAATCCTGCATTTGAGTTGGCTATTGACCATCATGGTGAGCTAAACAACCCACAGGATACGGAATGAGACACTTGGAAAACAAAGTGGAATACCAGAGGTCATCCAAAGGCATAAAAAGTAAATATTCCAACGAACACTGTGTACCCATTAAGTGAACATGGGGAAACAATACTCAGGTTTTAAAAGATGACCACTGCTGATTATGACACATGGGACCAGCACATAACTTCCATAACAAGAAAGCATGGCAGTGGCTTCTGCTTTCTTAGAAGCTTGTGAAGGCTTGGTATATCATCTAAACCTCTGACATACTTCTATAAATGTGCAGTGGAGAGTATATTGACTGGTTGCAGTAATACCCTTGAAGGGACAATCCTACTAAAAGCAGTGGGTACAGCTGTTCATCATGGGTAAAACCCTCCCGACATTCAGCACACCTATAACGAATGCTGTCACAGGAAAGCAACATCCATCATTAAGGACCCTTCCACCCATGTATGCTTTCTTCTTGCTGCTGTAATTGGGAAGAAGGTACAGGAGCCTTAGGTCCCAAGCCTCCAGGTTCAGGAACAGTTATTACATCCATCAGGCTCTTGAATCAAAGGGGGTAACATCACTCAACCTCACACACCCCAACACTGAATTGATTCACAACCTATGGACTCATTTTCAAGGACTCTACAACTCAAGTTCGCAATATTTTCTGCTTATTTATTTATTGATGTTATTTTGCTTTGGTTTTTTTGCATTTTTGCATTTTGCAGTTTGCTGTTTTTTATACTCTGGTTGTTTGTTGGGTGCAGTTTTTCATTGATTCTATCGTGTATTTACTCTGAATGCACACCAGAAAATGAATTTCAGGGTAATATATGGTGATATATAAAGTTACTTCAGATCTTTAAACTTTGAAAAGTGTCCCGTACAACATATCATGATGTTCCAACTTTTATACTTGAAAGTCAGTGAGCCAAATGTCTTTCCCATCACCATCACTGTAACTAGAATACTACAGCACAGTACTGGCCCTTCAGCCCTTGATGTTGTGCCAACCCATATATGCCTTAAAAAAGTACACTGCCATGAAACTCTCTATTTTTCTTTCATTCATGTGCCTGTCCAAGAGGCTCTTAAATACCCCTAATGTTTTAGCCTCCACCACCATCCCTGGCAAGTCATTCCAGGCACTCACAACCCTCTGTGTAAAAAACTTACCCCTGATGTCTCCCCTAAACTTCCCTCCCTTAATTTTGTACATATGCCCTCTGGTGTTTGTTATTCGTGCCCTGGGAAACAGGTACTGACTATTCACCCTATCTATGCCTCTCATAATCTTGTAGACCTCTATCAAGTCCCCTCTCATTCTTCTACACTCCAAAGAGAAAAGTCCCAGCTCTGCTAACCTTGCTTCATATGACTTGTTCTCCAAACCAGGCAACTTCCTGGTAAATCTCCTCTGCACCCTCTCCATAGTTTCCACATCCTTCCTATAATGAGGTGACAAGAATTGAACACAATACACTTTGTGCGGTCTCACCAGAGATTTGTAGAGTTGCAACATGACCTCTCTACTCTTGAACTCAATCCCCCTGTTAATGAAGCCTAGCATCCCATAGGCCTTCTTAACTACCCTATCAACCTGTGCAGCGACTTTGAGGGATGTATGGATTTGAACCCCAAGGACCCTTTGTTCATCCACACTCTTAAGTAACTGACCATTAACCCTGTACTCAGTCTTCTGGTTTGTCCTTCCAAAATGCATCACCTCACACTTGTCCGGTTTGAACTCCATCTGCCATTTTTCTGCCCAACTCTGCAGCCTGTCTATATCCTCTTGTAACCTTTGACAACTTGCAGCTTCATCCACAACTCCTCCAATCTTCCTGTCATCTGCAAACTTACTCACCCATCCTTCCGCCTCAACATCCAGGTCATTTATAAAAATCACAAATAGCAGGGGTCCCAGGACAGATCCCTGCGGCACTCCACTAGTCATTGACCTCCAGGCAGAATACTTTCCTTCCACAACTACCCTCTGCTTTCTTCAAGTAAGCTAATTTTTTATCCAAACAGCCAAAGTTCTACTGATCCCATGCCTCATGGCTTTCTGGATGAGTCTCTCATGGGGGACCTTGTCAAACGCCTTGCTAAAATCCATGTAGACCACATCTACCGCCCTACCCTCATCAATTTCTTTTGTTACCTCTTCAAAAAACTCAATTAGGCTCGTGAGGCATGATCTTCCCTTAACAAAGCCATGTTGACTATCCTTGAGTAGACTGTACTTCTCCAAATGCTCGTAGATCCTATCCTGAAGAATCCTTTCCAATAGTTTGCAGACCACCAACGTAAGACTCACCGGTTTATAGTTCCCAGGATTCTCCCTATTATCTTTTTTAAACAAGGGAACTGTACTTGCCATTCTCCAATCCTCTGGCACCTCCCCTGTAGCCAAAGAGGATTCAAAGATCATAGCTCCTGCTCCAGCGATCTCTTCTCTCACTTCTCACAGCAACCTGGGGTATAACATGTCCGGCTCTATGGACATCAGTCTTGATGTTTTTAAGAAGATCCAACACTGCTTCTTCTTCCTTAACCTCCACATTGTTCAGCACACAGGCCTGTCCTATTTCAATCTCACCCTGATCAAGGTCCTTTTCACTTGTGAATACTGAAGCAAAGTATTCATTTAGGACCTCCCCAACCTCCTTCGTCTCCAGGCACATGTTGCCCTCTTTATCCTTTAGCGGCCCCACCTTCATTCTTGTTATCCTTCTGTTCTTCATATACGCTGTGATTCCAATTTCAGTAAATCATGCACTTGTACTCCAAGCTCCCTATGTTCTACAAAAGTCTTCAAGGTCCTGACATTCACTGAGACTCTCCTATCTGGATTTGACTTTCCAAAATGTAGCAATTTGCACTTAAGCAAAATAAATTCATTTTAGCACTCCACGGCCTGCTTACTCACCTGATCAAGATGCCTATGCAACTTTTGATTATTTTCTTCATTATCCATCTTATCATCTAAAAAGTTACCAACCATAGTTTGGACATTCTTATCCAAATTGTTGTTATAGATGACAATAGTGGACCCAGCACCAACCTGGGGAACACCACTAGTTGCAAGCCTAGGTCTAAGAAACAATCTTCTACCATTAATCTAATTTAGTATACAGTTATCCAGCCCTCCTTCCAAGGCAGTCAATCGTGTGGAATCTTATCAAAGGCAGTATTGAAGTCGATATATATCCTGCCTACTGCCCTAACCTCATCAACTTTCTTCATTAGCTCTCTAAAATTGACCGTGAAGTTTATATGACATAATCTCCCAGGCACAAAGCCATGCTGAATACCTCTAATGAAAGCTCATCTTTCCAGATGTACACATGTCATTGCATATAATCCTCTCCTCTTCACTCATTGCATCAATAAGATGAGCTCCAGAGGTGTCACTCAGAGGAACTGATTTTTAAATACTGATGTCCATTTCGAGGACAGTGATGAGCGCTTCCAACATAACAGGCATCATTAACCTTTCACCACTTACTTGAGATTTTCCACTCTTTGGGAATGTTTTTAAGAAGTATTGGGACCACTATCAAGGTCATTTTTAGGCTCCTTGGCATATGTGCCAAGCATGCAACACTTTTCAAATGCTCCTTTCATCTTCTGGAACTGAGTAAAACTGTAAGTAACCTTTTCAGGGTGTTTTTTTACAGGTGTTCCTGCAATCTTGATGGTTTCATGGCTTCATTAGACAGTACGGTATTACAAAGGGGTGCCGCTGATCTGATGGTAGTGGAATAAAACCATACCCATGTATTGATGCACTTTCTGTGGTTTCTGTTTCTTAGCAGGATTAAAATTCAAGACTTCACTACCTTCAGACTCATAGAAATTGTGCTCTATGTATTTATCCATCATTAATGGGGCTAAATTAAGATTAAAAAAATTAACACGAACTGGGAATGCCTATGAGATATTGATGACAGAAACAAGTTGATGGATGGAACAATGGTAGCAGCACACAATAGAACAGCGAAGCAAAGACGAAGATGATGTTCACAACAGCGGAAATTATGTTGACTAAGATTCTGTTTGGAATATGTTAGTCAGGATAAGGCTGGCATTCAGCAAGCTACCTTTATAATATTCCAGTTAGTGCAATTGACTAAGCACATAAAGTCTTATAATCTCCAAAGATGTTTCTTGACTGCACATATGGTCGCTCTGACCACCTCAAGAGCAATCTCAGGTTCACTTTAGACTCTATTTCACCATTTGTTTCCAGCCAGCACTGTATCATTATACGACCTGTTTTCCATAGATCCGTAGATAAAATTGAGAGAGTGTACTTAACATATCAAATGTTAAATTGCATGAGTTTGTTTCATGCCGTGAGACAAGAGGAACTGTTGGGCACCCTGGTTGTTAATTTATGTATCCCCAATAATGTCTGTTTGGTCGCTAAGGTCGCACAGAATTGCCAGTTTCAGACACATTGTGATGGTGAGTGCTGAGCACCTGCAGAGCTGTGATTCTTCCTGTGTTCCTGTGTCTCATCCTTTGTTTTTGGAAGTGCCTGCTCTGCTAAATTGTCTCAAGGTAGGGTGTCACTTACTGTCCCCCCTAAAGAATCTTGATGACTTCTTTTTCCCTTAATTCCTCCTTAGGACATGTAACTGCACCCTTGGAGAGCAGTACTGCCCATTGATAACCATTCTCCCAACCTTTTCAACCTTTCCCTATAACTCACGTCCCAGCAAAACCTTGTTAATATTCTCTGTACCATTTCAATCCTTCCTGTATGTAGGTGACCAGAACTGCACATAATACTCATTTCAACAGAACTTCCCAACTCCCGTACTCAACCCATGAAGTTTGCTCAAGTATGATGTTTAATTAAATTAAGTATTTTCAGTGTCTATCTATCATCCCTTAAATCCCAGTCACATCTGCCTCCACTACCACCACTGACAGTATATTCCAGGCATCAACATTCTACATGAGGAACACATGCCTTCCATGTCTCTGTGAAGCATTCCCCCTCTTACTGTAAGTGCTTGTCCTCCAGTGATTCACTACACTCTGAAGACCTCCTCCTAAAAAGAGCTCAGAGAGTGTTATCTGTCATTTCCTCAATGAAATACACACTGCAGCTCCAATGTTCATTCAGACCTGCCACTGAAGTGTGCTGCAATTATTCGGAGTGTATAAGATTACAGGTCTGGTAATCTAAAATTATGCATTATAAGCTGGAGGTAGCAGGGACACTCATAAAATCTGAAGAAGTTGAACAGGTCAGGCACATGAAAGAAAAGAAATGTTTTGGGCTGAGCTGCACTTCATTATGAGCTCCTCCAGTATTTTGTGAAAGTTGCTCAAGACAAGGGCACTACGGTAGCATAGCAGTTAGTGCAATGCAATTACAGCATGGGGCACTGTGGAGTTTGAAATTCAATTCTAGCACTATTCTGTAAGGATTCTCTGTGTGTCCTCCCTGTGGAATACATGGGTTTTCCCTGGGTGCTCTGGTTTCCTCCTGCAGTCCAAAGACATACCAAGTAGGTTAATTGGTCATTGTAAATTGTCTTGTGATTAGGTCAGGGTTAATTGGGGTTGGATCTTTAAGGTTATTATAGCTGGGATTGGTAGTGGGGATAAACTCCCACTAACTATTTGATGCTCTCAATGGATTCTGACAACCAAGTCCAGCTGCTGGCCTTCGTGCATGGCTCAGCAGGACCATTCCTACTGAAGACATTTGTAGAATCTCTTATGATATGGATTATAACTGGGCAAGGTACTTGCACAGTAAGTTCCATGCTGGTAACTCACAGCGATGAGAGGTATAAAGTCTTAACCTGTAATGTCTGTTCTTGGGTTGGATGTTCACCTATTCTAGAATTAGGTATAGAGTCATTTTAATATTTCTGATCTACACCTCATGTAATACCCAATAAGTGTGAATAACATGAGAGAAATTATTGAAATTCAGAATGATGAACCAGTGAAAATGCTTTTCAAAAATGTCAATTTTTGTGGTAGGTGTCGTACGAATTCTCCTGATCTTTGGAGAAGAGCCAGACTGCTCCTCATTGCAGTTTCATCCTCCTACCTTGCTGAAAGAGGCTTCAGTGGAGTGAGCCACATACTCAAAAAAAAAGCAGAAACTGCTTGGACATTGTTCTGTGTGGGCACTTAAGGCTTTTGCTGTCACAACTGGAAACAGATATCAAAGCTGTTGTACAGCACAGTACTGTGAAAGCTCAGTTGAAAGACAAATAAATGTTTAAAGCAGAATATTTAAGGAGAACCTGAGGGAGAACTTCTTCACTCAGAAGGTGGTGAGAGTGAGGAATAAGCTGTCAGCAGAGGTGGTGGACACCAGTTCAATCGCCACGTTTAAAAGAAATGTGAATGTACTTGGATGGGAGTGGTAAAGAAGGCTATGGTCCAGGTGTGATTGGATTGATGGACTAGATAGGCTGAGGGACCTGCTGTAGCGCTCTATGACTCTATGACCCAATCACTCCAGAAGCAGAACCATATACTCAAATGATGACAAGATCAAGTCAGAAACTAGGAATCCTGCAGTGCACAGCTTTGCTTCCTTACGAGATTAAGGAGATGCATGTTGTCACCAAACATTACAGATGTATTCTTGAAAGCATGGCAATTCGAATGAAAGGTGCAGAGAGCGTTGGACTTCAGAAACATCCCTCCCCACCACTGGTGGTATCTACGGGAGGTAATAAAGGCAATGTCTGTCATCCCTACTATCTGAGCCATGCAGTCTTCTACAACTACCATCAGCTAGGAGGTCCCCCACCAACAGTTTCAAAAACAACTATTTCTCTTCAATTATTTTGTTTTGTGAACCAACAGGGAAAACCTGAATCATTATAGCTTAGCAAAACTATGACCACTTTGATCGGTTTGCAGTAAAATGGATGTTGTTCTATTCTTATTATGTTCTTTCTTGCAAAAATTGTGTATAATTTATGCTTAATATATGTTTGCTTTTCATGTGAATGCTGCTTCTATGCTGTTGCTTGGACTTCCAGTATCTGCAGATTTTAACCATATAACCATATAACAATCACAGCACGGAAACAGGCCATCTCGGCCCTCCTTGTCCGTGCCGAACCCTTAATCTCACCTAGTCCCACCTACCCGCACTCAGCCCATAACCCTCCACTCCTTTCCTGTCCATATACCTATCCAATTTTACCTTAAATGACACAACTGAACTGGCCTCTACTACTTCTACAGGAAGCTCATTCCACACAGCTATCACTCTCTGAGTAAAGAAATACCCCCTCGTGTTTCCCTTAAACTTCTGCCCCCTAACTCTCAAATCATGTCCTCTAGTTTGAATCTCCCCTACTCTCAATGGAAACAGCCTGTTCACGTCAACTCTATCTATCCCTCTCAAAATTTTAAATACCTCGATCAAATCCCCCCTCAACCTTCTACGCTCCAATGAATAGAGACCTAACTTGTTCAACCTTTCTCTGTAACTTAATTGCTGAAACCCAGGTAACATCCTAGTAAATCGTCTCTGCACTCTCTCTAATTTATTGATATCTTTTCTATAATTCGGTGACCAGAACTGCACACAATATTCCAAATTTGGCCTTACCAATGCCTTGTACAACTTTAGCATTACATCCCAACTTCTGTACTCAGTGCTTTGATTTATAAAGGCCAGCATTCCAAAAGCCTTCTTCACCACCCTATCTGCATGAGACTCCACTTTCAGGGAACTATGCACAGTTATTCCTAGATCTCTCTGTTCCTCTGCATTCCTCAATGCCCTACCATTTACTCTGTATGTTCTATTTGGATTATTCCTGCCAAAATGTAGAACCTCACACTTCTCAGCATTAAACTCCATCTGCCAATGTTCAGCCCATTCTTCTAACTGGCATAAATCTCCCTGCAAGCTTTGAAAACCCACCTCATTATCCACAACACCTCCTACCTTAGTATCATCGGCATACTTACTAATCCAATTTACCACCCCATCATCCAGATCATTTATGTATATTACAAACAACATTGGGCCCAAAACAGATCCCTGAGGCACCCCGCTAGTCACCGGCCTCCATCCCGATAAACAATTATCCACCACTACTCTCTGGAATCTCCCATCTAGCCACTGTTGAATCCATTTTATTACTCCAGCATTAATACCTAACGACTGAACCTTCTTAACTAACCTTCCATGTGGAACTTTTCAAAGGCTTTGCTGAAGTCCATATAGACTACATCCACTGCCTTACCCTCGTCAACATTCCTCGTAACTTCTTCAAAAAATTCAATAAGGTTTGTCAAACATGACCTTCCACGCACAAATCCATGCTGGCTACTTCTAATCAGATCCCGTCTATCCAGATAATTATAAATACTATCTCTAAGAATACCTTCCATTAATTTACCCACCACTGATTTCAAACTGACAGGTCTATAATTGCTAGGCTTCCTTCTAGAACCCTTTTTAAACAATGGAACCACATGAGCAATACACCAATCCTCCAGCACAATCCCCGTTTCTAATGACATATTAAAGATCTCCATCAGAGCTCCTGCTATTTCTACACAAACTTCCCTCAAGGTCCTGGGGAATATCCTGTCAGGACCCGGAGATTTATCCACTTTTAAATTTCTTAAAAGCGCCAGTACCTCCACCTCTTTAATTGTCATAGGTTCCATAACTTCCTTACTTGTTTCCCACACCTTAGACAATTCAATATCCTTCTCCTTAGTGAATACCGAAGAGAAGAAATCATTCAAAATCTCTCCCATCTCCTTCGGTTCCACACATAGCTGACCACTCTGATTCTCTAAGGGGCCAATTTTATCCCTCACTATCCTCTTGCTTTTAATATAACTGTAGAAACCTTTCAGATTTACTTTCACCTTATTTGCCAAACCAACCTCGTATCTTCTTTTAGCTTTTCTAATCTCTTTCTTAAGATTCCTTTTACATTCTTTATATTCCTCGAGCAATTCCTTTACTCCATGCTGCCTATATCTATTGTAGACATCCCTCTTTTTCTGAACCAATTTTCTAATATCCCTTGAAAACCATGGTGCTCTCAAACATTTAACCTTTCCTTTCACCCTAACAGGAACATAAAGATTCTGTACCCTCATAATTTCACCCTTAAATGACCTCCGTTTCTCTATTACATCCTTCCCATAAAACAACTTGACCCAATCCACTCTCTCTAAATCCCTTTGCATCCCCTCAAAGTTAGCCTTTCTCCAATCAAAAATCTCAACTCTAGGTCCAGTCCTGTCCTTCTCCATAATTATATTGAAGCTAATGCTATTGTGATCACTGGACCCGAAGAGCTCCCCAACACATACATCTGTCAGCTGACCTATCGCATTCCCTAACAGGAGATCCAACACTGCCCCATCTCTAGTCGGTACTTCTATGTATTGTTGCAAAAAACTATCCTGCACACATTTTCTCTGGTTTCTGCTTATATGTTGCTATTTGCCTGTGCTGATGGTGCAGGTAATTTTTGCATTTCACCTGTACACAAACGTATTTGTGCATATAGAGTCAACTTTGAGTTTGAACTTCTAATTCCCAAATCAAAACCAGTGACTCCCAACAAGGCTCCAGACAAGAGTGTTATGGAACACTCTCTACCAGCCTAGATCAGCACAGCTTCACCACTCAAGGAGCTGAACACCATCCCAGACATTGCAGCCCATTTGACAGATACCCCATTCACAACCCCCACTCACTCACTCCACCACCGACACACAGTGGCAGCAACTTGTACCATCTACAGGATGCACTGGGGCACTCACTGAGACCCCGAACTGATCACCCCTACCAGCTGGAAGGACAGGCGCAGCAAAACCATGGGCAACAGCTGGAAGTTGTCCTCCAAGTCACACACCATCACCGTTGTTTCACCATCACTGTGTCAAAACCCTGGAACTCCCTCCCTAACAGCACCATGGGAATTTATCACCGTTCCCTCACCATCACTGTGTCAAAACCCTGGAACTCCCTCCCTAACAGCACTATACCTCAGGGGCTGCAGTGATTCAAGAAGCAACTCATTACTACCTTATCAAGAGCATCTGGGGACAGGCAATTAAATGCTGGTTCAGCATGTGCAGCCCCTGCCTTTTGAAAAACATAGATAAAAGAATGCATGTGATTTAATGGAAATTAACCTGCAGTTAAAGCAAGGTCACAAGGAGGGTGATGATACGTTCAATATAGATTGCAAAATAATTTCAATGGGAAAGGAAAGATGTGGTGCTACAATTACAGTGAAACTGTCTGGGATATAGTGTACATGTTGCGCTGTTCTTCCCAGGAGCATACAATTCTGATGGAAGAAATGGAACCAAGGTTGATTTCTAGGACGGCCTTGTTCATCCTGTGAGGATAAATTAAACTGGCTCTGTAGTTCCTTGTATTTCAAAGGTGAAACATGTACAAGAATTATGGGTCTAAGCAGCGTGATGAGGTACTGTTGGTGTTTGCTTTGGTTGGTGTCTCCAGAACTAAGAGTAATCATCTTGAGATAAGGATAGGAACAAGAAGGACTTTCTTCACCCAGTGGGGAGTGGATCTTTGGAATTTCCCACGTCAGAGGGCTGTGGAAGGTCCGTCACTACGCGGGTACTCAGAACAGATTTTAGGATATTAATAACTTGAGGGTTAGTTTAGGGAAGTGATCCTTTGAACTTTTAATGTTAGTCCACCTGAAGTTCATTACTGATCCTGTTCTTGACCTAATACAGTTTGCTTATACAGCAAATTGTTCAGTTGAGGATGCAGTTAACTTGTGCCTCAATTGTATTCTTCATTTTTGGACTCCCCAACACCTATGTGAGAATCTTGTTTGTGGATTTTAGCTCTGGTTCAACACTATTGTTCTGGAGTTGTTCCACAGCGAGCTAATGCAGCTATCATACACTGTCAGCAGATTCCATCCTTCCTGACAGGAAGAAGCAGTATACAAGGCTAGGTTCCTACTTGTGTGGTCCAATGTGTAGAAGCACAGGCTCTCGCCAGGGCTGTGTTCCTTCACACCTCCTATTCTCACGTTATTCGAATGACTGTACCTCCACAGAAAAACTATTAAAATCCCAAAGTTAGTGATGACACGACTGTAGTTGGTCTCATTGACCTGCTATCAAAGAGGGGTAGCCCACCTTGCACAATGGTGTGCTTGTAACAACTTGGAGTTTAATACTATCAAAACAGTGGACCCTCATCACCAGGAAAGCTCAGAAGAAATCTTCCTATGCCACTCAGGAACCTTAACATCTCAGCCATGTCCTGATGAGTTTATACTCAACCATCATCGAGAGTGTTGTGACCACCTCTGTCACAGTTTGGTTTTCTGCTCTCTCCTCCCTCTCCAAGTCCAGGTGGCAGCGAGTGGTCCACTTAGTGGAGAAGGTCATTGACTGTCATCGCCGAAGTGCTGAAAAAATTACTACTGATTCCTCCCACCCTAGCAATCATCTATTCACCAAACTGGCATCAGGGAGATGCTTCAAGGCTACACGGCATCTCCAAAGCTGCTTTCCGGCAGCCATCCAGCTTCTCAACCAAACTCACCCTAAATGTCCCTGCACAACATCTGTTGAACGATCTTTCCTGCTGCCCTTGTTCTGTTGATAATGATTGAGTCTGTTCATATGTTCACATTTATTTAAGTTTGATTATTGATATTAGCACATCTGACCATTCTGCTAATTGGTGATTTCTCATGGCTGGTTGTACTATTGTCTTGTAAATTGTTGGTTTCTGTCCTCTTGGCTGTTTTGTGCTTGGACTGACTGAACCACAATGCCACAATCTATTCTTGTATGTTTCACATACTAGCAATAAAGTGATATGGATTCTGATTCTGAGGTGTCGTGAGTATTTTCCATAGTAGCACGCACGAAGAATCAAATCCCTATTCCGCCTTCCAGTTTGAATGCTCAGCCCCTTCTGTGTTTCCATCGTTCTGTGTTTCCCACAAGCTAGGCACTAAGGTGTGGTGTAGAACAAAGGGATCTGGGAACACAGATCTATAGTTCAATGTAAGTGGCATTACAGGTAGGTAGGGTTGTAAAGAATGCTCTTGGCACACTGGCCATGAATCAGAGTATTGAGTACAGGAGATGGGATGATATAGTGAAGTATTGAGTCCAGGAGATGGGATGATATAGTGAAGTATTGAGTACAGGAGATGGGATGATATAGTGAAGTATTGAGTACAGGAGATGGGATGATATAGTGAAGTATTGAGTCCAGGAGATGGGATGATATAGTGAAGTATTGAGTACAGGAGATGGGATGATATAGTGAAGTATTGAGTACAGGAGATGGGATGATATAGTGAAGTATTGAGTACAGGAGATGGGATGATATAGTGAAGTATTGAGTACAGGAGATGGGATGATATAGTGAAGTATTGAGTACAGGAGATGGGATGTTATAGTGAAGTATTGAGTACAGGAGATGGGATGATATAGTGAAGTATTGAGTACAGGAGATGGGATGTTATAGTGAAGTATTGAGTACAGGAGATGGGATGATATAGTGAAGTATTGAGTACAGGAGTTGGGATGATATAGTGAAGTATTGAGTACAGGAGATGGGATGTTATAGTGAAGTATTGAGTACAGGAGATGGGATGTTATAGTGAAGTATTGAGTACAGGAGATGGGATGATATAGTGAAGTATTGAGTACAGGAGATGGGATGTTATAGTGAAGTATTGAGTACAGGAGATGGGATGATATAGTGAAGTATTGAGTACAGGAGATGGGATGATATAGTGAAGTATTGAGTACAGGAGATGGGATGTTATAGTGAAGTATTGAGTACAGGAGATGGGATGTTATAGTGAAGTATTGAGTACAGGAGATGGGATGTTATAGTGAAGTATTGAGTACAGGAGATGGGATGATATAGTGAAGTATTGAGTACAGGAGATGGGATGATATAGTGAAGTATTGAGTACAGGAGATGGGATGTTATAGTGAAGTATTGAGTACAGGAGATGGGATGTTATAGTGAAGTATTGAGTACAGGAGATGGGATGATATAGTGAAGTATTGAGTACAGGAGATGGGATGATATAGTGAAGTATTGAATACAGGAGATGGGATGTTATAGTGAAGTATTGAGTACAGGAGATGGGATGATATAGTGAAGTATTGAGTACAGGAGATGGGATGATATAGTGAAGTATTGAGTACAGGAGATGGGATGATATAGTGAAGTATTGAGTACAGGAGATGGAATGTTATAGTGAAGTATTGAGTACAGGAGATGGGATGATATAGTGAAGTTGGTATAAGACATTACTGAGGCCTAATCTGGATTATTGTGTTCAGTCTTGGTCACCTATTGATTGGTAGATGACGCAATATCCACAGATATCCTTACACATGTGGAGTAAAAGGATGCTTATGTGAGAATGCTGTTCTTGGACTACAGTTCAGTATTTAACAAGAAAATTCCCTCTAGGCTTGACAAGAAACTCAGAGACCTCGGCCTTCACCCTGCACTTCCTGTCAGACCACTGGCAGGTGGTAAGAGTGAGCTCCCTCTCCTCTGCCCCTCTGAACCTCAACAAGGCTGGGTTCTTTCTTTTGGATTTTGATAAATTTTATTTTTGTAATTTATTTTTTCTTGTTCATCATCAAACAAATATTTCCATAAGATGTATTTCAGACATTGTACATACATATCATATAGTCATATATGCCACAAATCTCCACATGATATTTATCACTTATAGAAAAGAGAGGAAAGAAAGAATGTGAAAGGAGAAAACTATGTGCAAGTAGGGAGTGATCTTTTTTTTTACAACATATTCATTGGTTTGTGAGAATAAAATCAGGCCTGTGAGGTGTTAAGTAGTTAAACCGTTTTTCCCAGTATGAATCAAATTGTTCCAGCTTATGATTAACAGATGCTGTTATCTTCTCCATTTTGTAAATGTCCATTGTAATTTCCATCCATGCATTTAAAGTTGGGCTCTCCTGTGATAACCATTTCCTGGTAAGAGTCTTTTTACCAGCCACCAACAGTATATTCATTAAATATTTATCTCTTTTCAACCATTCTTGAGGTATATATCTAAAATATATGGTCTTACTCACTAAGGGTATTTCACATTTAAAGATGTCTTGTAGGGCATTGTGTATCCCATTCCAATAGTCTTTGTAACAGGGCAGTCCCAAAAAATATGATAATGATTTGCATTTTGATTTCCACAATTTCTCCAGCAAACAGGGAGGTTACTATCATAATGGGATTTCTGAGAGGGTGTAATAAAATATCTTATCAAGTTTGTCCATCCAAACTCTCTCCATTTCTGTGAACTGGAACACTTCCATTGATACTTCCATAGTGTTGTCCATTCTTCCTCAGATATAATTATCCCTCCTTCCTTCTCCCATTTTGTTTTAATGTATGAAGTCGAATGTGTTTTAAGATTTGACAACCCCTTATACATGCTTGAAATGATTCTACTACCGTTATCTGAATTATATGCTTTTCTAAATAGCTCCATCAAATATGCTCTTGCCTTGGTTATATTTTTAACCATCCTTTTAACATATTGTCACATCTGTAAATACCGATAAAAGTCTTCTTTTTCTATATAGTGCCTGTATAGTTTTAATAATTGTGTCATGGAAACTAAATCTATGTAAAACTCTGTGAAGAAAATTCCAATTAACCAAATCAAATGCCTTTTCAGTGTCCACGCTTACCACTATTGCTTCAATTTTATTTTTGTATATGATCCATAATGTGAATTGTCCTTCATATATTGTCTTGTGTTTGGTGGTGTTGTATAAAACCTGTCTGATCGTTACGTATCAGTATGGGTAGAAACTCCTCTAATCGTTTGGCCATGATGGAGGTAAATAATCCATAATCCACATTAAGAACGGATATTGGTCTAAATGACCCGCATTCCATTTTATCCTTGCCTTCTTTCGGTATAGCGGAGATTATCGCTTCCTTCCAACTGGGTGGCATTTGTGCCTTTTTTAGAGCCCAGTTCAGTGTGGGGAGTAAAACAGGAATTAACTCATTTTTAAATTCTTTGTACCGCTCTGCCGTATACCCATCTGATCCTGGTGACTTGCTTAATTTAAGCCTACTAATTGCAGCTTTTAATTCAACTTCAGTTATGTCAGCAGTCATCCTTCTATTTTGTTCTTCGCTTAAAGTGGGTGACTCTAGAGAATTCAGGAAGGTGTCAATTTGGGTTATGCTTCCCCCTGGAACTTCAAAATATAGAGTTTTGTAAAACACTTCAAAAGCTTCTTAAATTTCACCTAGCTTATTTTTTTTATCATTCTTGTTCTTGGCCCCTAATTCTATGAATTGTATTTTTTGCTATTTTGTTTTCATTTTCCGTGTCAGTATTTTCATAGGCTTAGATCCACCTTGATCATGTCTCTGTTTCAGAAACATTATTTTTTTTCCTGATTTCTTGCGTAGCCAAACTATTAATTTCATTCCTATTTTTTTTAATTTCCTCTCATGTATCCTGTACCAAATTCAGTTTGTGTTTTTTCTAGTTCCTTCAACCTATTTTGTAAATCCTCTAATGTTTTATTCATCTTTTTCTTAAACGAAGATATCACTATAATTTTCCCTCTTAAAACAACCTTCAGAGTATCCCTTTGGAAGGCAGGCGAGACCTCTCCATTATCAATGAATTCAAAGTAAAGACCAATTTCTTTTTTAATTTGTTTCTTAAAGTAGGGATCATTGAATAGACTTGAATTTAGTTTCCAAATAGTATTCTTTGGTTGGAGGTCAAAATCAACAGATAAATATATAGATGCATGGTCACTTACAAGTATTGTCCCAATTCCACAGGTGTTTATTTTGTCTTTGTCTTTTCCGAATGTTATGAAATAGTCTGTTCTTGTATATACAGAATGATTGGGGGGGGGAGCAGAATAATGAGTGTAATCCCTTCTGTTGGGGAAAAGATTCCTCCATATATCAATTAGACCAACATCCTCAAAAAGTGTATTAACTTTCTTAAGTAAGGATTTTCTTTCATAGGTTTTTCTACTCGAAGAGTCTAACTTTGGTTGTAATTGTAAATTTAAATCTCCCCCACATATCAGGAGACCTTCTATTTCTGTTACCATAACATTAGTAATTTTCTGAAAGAAACTAATATCACTTCCTGGGGGTGCATATATATTCAATACAGTAACTGAATTTCTGTCTATATTTCCCCTTACCAGAATATATCTGTGCTCCTTATCTCCCATTTCAAATACTTTTTCAAAATTTAGCTTGCTTGAGATAAGAATATTAACTCCTCTCTTATGTCCTGATTTATATGAGGAGAAAAAAATTGGTGAAGACCATTCTCATTAGTCTTTCATGCTCATTATCACTTAAATGAGTTTCCTGTAAATATATTATATGGGCTTGGTCTTTTTTCATTTTGGACAGAATTTTACTGTGTTTGATTGGATTTAACCACCCATTGACATTAAAAGAAATGAATTTTACTTTGTCCTTAGCAATGTGTATTTATCTATCAATATATCATTGAAATTAGCAGAATAAAACTTAATCGATCTACTCCCTAAACAAATAAGAACCAAGAAACACAAATAATAAAAAAAGGCAACAAAGGTGTCATTCCAAGGCTGAGGACTCTAGTAGATGACCCTGGGCTGAGCTAGAGGAAACGTCTAGCTGTGGGGGATGGCCCCTCCTACCTGTGAGTTGAGGGCCCCCATTGCAGTAGCCATAAAAGTAAGTGAACAAATCTATGTCCATTACACAGAAAAGATTTCCCTGTGTATTCCTCCCATATATATTCTCTCATTTAGGTGGGGAAAAGGAGTGAATGAATGAATAAAAAAGAATAATTGAGTAATACAAAATCCACATTATAATAAGTGTTTCTCAAGGTAAGTATAGCACCATCTAGTTTTGCTTCTGTTTAGCTTCTCAACATTTTTAAAGTTAGCCAATCCTTATGACTCTTCTGGAGGGGGTGAGGGCTGTCTTTGGAAAATTCACAGTCTCTTCCTGATATATTTCTCTCTGCTACACAAATAAATAGCCAGGTGGAAGATTGACAGAAGGGGCCATGATACTCTCGCCCTCCTCCTGTGCCCTGCTTTCTTGATTCTCTCACTATTTCCCAAGCAGAGCAGATAACTGCTCAGCCAGACTTTCCCTCGGTTTGATCATGCTGACGAGCAACCCTCTGGCCTTCATGTCTGTAGTCGCCTCTTCCACTATCTGATACAGCTGGATCCCATCTTCATAAAACACTCCCAGTTTAGCAAGGTACGGAGTTTGGAATCTAATCTTTCCTTGCTTTAATATTTGCTTTACTTCAGAGTATTCTTTACATTTCTGCAGGATCGCTGGGGGGTAATCTTGATCGAAATATATTAATTTCCCATCCAAAAACACCCTCTTCTTTCCCCAGGCCCTTCGTTGAATCTCCGCCTTGGTATTGTATTGAAGGAATCTAATCACTATTGAGTGTGGCTTATCTCCTCTGCCTCCAGTAGATCTCGGGACGAGCTCACGATGCACCCTCTCAATTTCAAGCTCCATAGTTGAAGGAATCTTCAGCGCGTCCTGCAGCAACTTTCCTACAAACTCCATCATAGACAAACCCTCTGCTCTTTTGGGAACATTGTATATCCTGATATTTTTCTGCCATGATCTTCCCTCCTGGTCAAGCAGTTTACTTTCTTGTTGATTTAATATTTTTATTGTCTTATTTAGTATCCGTTCCACATTTTGCATGCAATCTTCCACCTTCTCAATTCATGTCTCTGCCACCGCTATTTTTTGATTGACGGTGAGCTCTGACTTTATATCATTTAGTTGCTGTTTTATATCTTTCTGGAACTCCCGTATCTCTTCCAGAATTCAATCATATTTGCCGCTTCACCTGAACAAGGCCCAGCGTCAGCCTTGTTACCACAAGTTTGGGTAGGAGAGCTGCCCGCTGCACCCCTCTCGTCCCCAGGCTCCACAGTGATGTTTTTTTAAATCTCCATTCTTGTCCCCTTATCAATTCAGATATTTTCAAAAGATCTTATATTTGATGGATTAATAGGGCATAATATGTGTTTTTCTGGAGGAGCTATTGATTCAAGCTGCCATTCTAGATGATGATGTCACTGGAACCCAGGGCAGGGTTTAGACAGAGGTTCATTTACTCTCTGTATACCCACAGCTGTGCCACCACCCACAGTCCAATCTGCTGATTAAATTTGCCGATTGGCCTTATCTCAAATAATAACGAGGCAGCCTATAGAAAGGGAGTCATCACCCTGACACAGTGGTGTCAAGAGAACGACTTATCCCTCAATGTCGCAAAAACAAAGGAGCCGGTTGTGGACTATAGGGGACAAGGAGACAGGCAAACCCCTATAGACATCAATGGATCTGGGGTTGAGAGGGTGAACAGCTTTAAGTTCCTTAGTATACACATCACCGTGGATCTGACTGGTCTGTACATACTAGCTGTGGGTGAAAAAAGCACAACAACGCCTCTTTCACCTGAAGAATATTGGCATGAGGCCCCAAATCCTCACGACTTTCTACAGGGGCACAATTGAGAGCATCCTGACTGGCTGCATCAGTGCCTGGTATGGGAACAGTACTTCCCTCAATCTGAGGTCCCTGCAGAGAGTGGTGTGGACAGCCCAGTACATATGTATATGTGAACTTCCCACTATCAGGACATTTACTGAGACAGATGCATAAAAAGGGTCCAAAGGATCATTGGGATCCAAGTAACCCCAACCACAAACTGTTCCAGCTGCTACCATCTGGGAAACATACTGCAACATAAAAGTCAGGACCAACAGGCTCCAGGACAGCTTCTTCCACCAGGCTATCAGACTGATTAATTCATAATCACAACTTTATTTCTATGTTATATTGACTGTTCTATTGTACATACTATTTATTACAAATTACTATAAATTGCACATTGCACGTTTAGACAGAGGTGTAATATAAAGATTTTTGCTCCTCGTGGATGTGAAGGATGTAAGAAATAAAGTCAATTCAATTTAATTCAATACAGAAAGGATGTAAATAAGGTTAAGGTCCAGTACAGGTCAATGGGAGACGGTAGTTTAACTGGTCTGGCTTTCTGTGACTAACTTTTCTATGACTTCAGAAAGGATTCATAAGGATACTGCGAGGACTGGAAAGCTTGTTTATAGGAGAAGCTGGATAGGTCCAAACTGGTTTCTTTAGAGTGAACGAGACTGAGGTAACCTGATAGGGGTTTATAAACTGAGTGGAGCAGGTCAGTTCTTTTTCCCCAGGGTAGGGAAGTCCATTCCGACACACCAGCCCAACGGCACATCCTAAATGTCAGGTTGATGTTGCTGATTTCCTCACACACTCATGATATCAATGTTTGAGCAAACCTCTTCAATTGAAATGTGCCTAACAAGACAAGTTCTCAAAGTTGACAGAGATCTGCTCTCAGCTACTTCTAGTTGATTCTCTTGTTGTATCAGTGTTCTGTTGGAGGTCAGAGTTGATTTCAAAGCTGAGAAGAGCTGCTTTACTTTACTTTCAGAAACGATCTGCATGAATCCATGAGCGCGCAGCCTCATTTCATCAATACGCCCTTGCACCCTATCATTCACTGCATTTGCTAATCCCCTTATCGGATCTCATGGCACTGTTCCATCTGCCACTTATCTCCCCTATTTACCAGCTGATCAATATTATTCTGCAATGTAAGACCTTCCTTTCTCACTATCAACAACAACACCAATAATTATGTACACTGCAAGTTTCTTATCATAAGCTCCTTCATTTGTATCTGGATCATTAAAGGCAGAGGCAAAGGCAGAGTTGGAGAACTCCGGAGAAAATGGAATTCTAGTTGGAGTTAGTTTATTATTGTCACATTAACAAAGATACTGTGTAGTTTAAAACCTTTCTTGCACACTGTTCATACAGATAAATTCACTACACAGTGCGTTGAAGTAGTACGCAGCAATTCAACACAGAATGCGAAATGAAGAAGAACACTTCCAAAGAAAGTACAATGCTGGTAGACAATAAGGTGCAAGATCAAAACAAGGCAGACAGAGAGGTCAACAGTCCATCTTATTGTACTAGGGAACCATCCAATAGTCTTATAACCATGGGGTGAAGATGTCATTGAGCCTGATTATCCATGCTTTCAAGTTTTTGAGTTTTCGGCTTAATAGGGGGGCTGAGAAGAGAGAATGCCCTGGCTGGGTGATTACACTGGCTGCTTTGTCATGGCAATGAGAAGTGTAGACAGAGTCCACGGCAGAGCCTCTCACACCAGGGTGGCAAAGGGACCTAGTCGAATGGACTCAACCAGCCTGAACCCTACTACACACCTCTCCCAGTCCCTGAGCACTTTCTCCTGTAACCACAGTAGCTGCAGCACCTGTCCCTCTGCCATCCAGGGACTTGCCTAGTTCTTACTGGTGAAACATAGATACACCTGCAAACTTGTCTACTGTACCCAGTGTTCTCTATATGAACCTCCCCTACGTCAGTGAGACCAAGCATTGGCTGGGTGATTTGTGCTTGATTCTCTGAGCTCCCATCTGCAGGCCCTGTCAGCTCCCCTTCCTATTCCCGCACCAATCTGTCCCTGCACTGCCAGGATGAGGCCAAAATCACCCTAGAGAAGCAAATATTCATGTGGGAGGATTACAACCCAGGCATATGAACCTTGAGTTTTTCCATTTCACTTAATACACTCCCACACTTCCTATTCCTCTCCCACTGGTCCACCTATTTTCCCTCTCTCTATCTGTCCCTCCTCACCTTTTTCATTGTCACTCACAACAACTCCCACCCCAACCAGCGTTACTCAGATTTGCTTGTGTACCAATCTACCCTGGGTTCTTCCCCACTGGCTTAACCGTCCTAAACCTTCCCTTCTTCTGATTCCATCTCTCCACAACCTGGTTCTGGTTACCACCTTCTGGAGTGTTGTCTACCTTCCCCACCCAGCTCCATCAAACCAATGCTTCTTTGTCCTGACCTGTTTGTGCCTGCAATTTTAAACTGGCTATCTTTCCACAACTCTCTGAAGATGTTTGGCACACTGGCCTTCATCAGTCAGGCTCTCAATGGAGAAGTTGTGATGATATGATGCTGACGTACAAGACATTGGCGAAGGAACCTATGGAATATTGTGTTTACATTCAAAACCTTGATACAGGAAAGGTGCCAATAAGCTGGAAAGAGAGCATGGGAAATTTATGAGGATGGTGCAGATGTGAAGGACTGAAATATGGCAAAAGGTTGAGAGGGTTGGGACGGATAGCATGAGAGCATAGGAGAATGAGGGGTGATGATACAGATGTGGATAAAGTTATCAGGAATATACCTCGGGTGAATGTGCACAGTTGGGAAATGTTTCAAGACAAGTACAGCAAGAACGAGAGGGTGCAGGTTTAAGGTGAGAGGCGAGAAATTTAACAGGAAGTTGAGAGAAATATTTTCTCAGAGATTCTCCATATATAGAATGAGCTGTCAGAGGAAGTTACTGAGACAGGGACAGTAATAACAGTTAAAACGTACCTGGACAGGTAGATGAAGAGAAAATGTTTAGAGAGATATTGGGAAGGAGCAGGCAAAAGGTTCAGCATAGAAGGGAATCATGTTCAGCCTGGACTAGTTGGATGGGAGGTTCCATTTCCATGCTCTATGACCATCTCGGTCCTGATGCAGGGTCTTAACTCAAGTATTGATCATCCCTCAGCATTCAGAGATGCTGCCGGATCCCTGTGTTCACTGATGGTGCCGGATCCCCTGTGTTCACTGATGGTGCCGGATCCCCTGTGTTCACAGACACTGCCGGATCCCTGTGTTCACAGATGCTGTCGGATCCCCTGTGTTCACAGATGCTGCCGGATCCCTGTGTTCACTGATGCTGCCGGATCCCCTGTGTTCACAGATGCTGTCGGATCCCTGTGTTCACAGATGCTGCCGGATCCCCTGTGTTTACAGATGCTGTCGGATCCCCGTGTTCACAGATGCTGCCGGATCCCTGTGTTCACAGATGCTGCCAGATCCCTGTGTTCACAGATGCTGCCGGATCCCTGTGTTCACAGATGCTGCCGGATCCCTGTGTTCACAGATGCTGCCGGATCCCCAGTGTTCACAGATGCTGCCGGATCCCCTGTGTTCACAAATGCTGCCGGATCCCTGTGTTCACAGATGCTGCCGGATCCCCTGTGTTTACAGATGCTGCCGGATCCCCTGTGTTTACAGATGCTGCCGGATCCCTGTGTTCACAGATGCTGCCGGATCCCTGTGTTCACAGATGCTGCCGGATCCCTGTGTTCACAGATGCTGCCGGATCCCTGTGTTCACAGATGCTGCCGGATCCCTGTTTTCACAGATGCTGCCGGATCCCTGTGTTCACAGATGCTGCCGGATCCCTGTGTTCACAGATGCTGCCGGATCCCTGTGTTCACAGATGCTGCCGGATCCCTGTGTTCACAGATGCTGCCGGATCCCTGTGTTCACAGATGCTGCCGGATCCCTGTGTTCACAAATGCTGCCGGATCCCTGTGTTCACAGACACTGCCGGATCCCTGTGTTCACAGATGCTGCCGGATCCCTGTGTTCACAGATGCTGCCGGATCCCCTGTGTTCACAGATGCTGCCGGATCCCTGTGTTCACAAATGCTGCCGGATCCCTGTGTTCACAGATGCTGCCGGATCCCTGTGTTCACAGACACTGCCGGATCCCTGTGTTCACAGATGCTGTTGGATCCCTGTGTTCACAGATGCTGCCGGATCCCGAGTGTTCACAGATGCTGCCGGATCCCCTGTGTTCACAGATGCTGCCGGATCCCTGTGTTCACAAATGCTGCCGGATCCCTGTGTTCACAAATGCTGCCGGATCCCTGTGTTCACAGACACTGCCGGATCCCCTGTGTTCACAAATGCTGCCGGATCCCCGTGTTCACAGATGCTGCCGGATCCCTGTGTTCACAGATGCTGCCGGATCCCTGAGTTCACAGATGCTGCAGGATCCCTGTGTTCACAGATGCTGCAGGATCCCTGTGTTCACAGATGCTGTTGGATCCCTATGTTCACAGATGCTGCCGGATCCCCTGTGTTCACAGATGCTGCCGGATCCCCTGTGTTCACAGATGCTGTTGGATCCCTATGTTCACAGATGCTGTCGGATCCCTGAGTTCACAGATGCTGCAGGATCCCTGTGTTCACAGATGCTGCAGGATCCCTGTGTTCACAGATGCTGCAGGATCCCTGTGTTCACAGATGCTGCCGGATCCCTGTGTTCACAAATGCTGCCGGATCCCTGTGTTCATAGATGCTGCCGGATCCCTGTGTTCACAGATGCTGCCGGATCCCTGTGTTCACAGATGCTGCCGGATCCCCTGTGTTCACAGATGCTGCCGGATCCCCTGTGTTTACAGATGCTGCCGGATCCCTATGTTCACAGATGCTGCCGGATCCCTGTGTTCATAGATGCTGCCGGATCCCTGTGTTCACAGATGCTGCCGGATCCCTGTGTTCACAGATGCTGCCGGATCCCTATGTTCACAGATGCTGCCGGATCCCCTGTGTTCACAGATGCTGTTGGATCCCTATGTTCACAGATGCTGTTGGATCCCTATGTTCACAGATGCTGCCGGATCCCTATGTTCACAGATGCTGTTGGATCCCTATGTTCACAGATGCTGCCGGATCCCTGTGTTCACAGATGCTGCCGGATCCCTGTGTTCACTGATGCTGCCGGATCCCCTGTGTTCACAGACACTGCCGGATCCCTGTGTTCACAGATGCTGCCGGATCCCTGTGTTCACAGATGCTGTTGGATCCCCAGTGTTCACTGATGCTGCCGGATCCCGAGTGTACAGAGATGCTGCTGGATCCCCTGTGTTCACAGATGCTGTTGGATCCCCAGTGTTCACTGATGCTGTTGGATCCCCAGTGTTCACTGATGCTGCCGGATCCCTGTGTTCACAGATGCTGCCGGATCCCTGTGTTCACAGATGCTTCCAGATCCCTGCGTTCACAGATGCTGCCGGATCCCCTGTGTTCACAGACACTGCCGGATCCCTGTGTTCACAGATGCTGCCGGATCCCTGTGTTCACAAATGCTGCCCGATCCCTGTGTTCACAGATGCTGCCGGATCCCTGTGTTCACAGACACTGTCGGATCCCTGTGTTCACAGATGCTGCAGGATCCCTGTGTTCACAGACACTGTCGGATCCCTGTGTTCACAGATGCTGTTGGATCCCTGTGTTCACAGACACTGTCGGATCCCCTGTGTTCACAGACGCTGCCCGATCCCCTGTGTTTACAGATGCTGCCGGATCCCTGTGTTCACAGATGCTGCAGGATCCCCTGTGTTCACAGACACTGCCGGATCCCTGTGTTCACAGTTGCTGCCGGATCCCCTGTGTTCACAGACACTGCCGGATCCCCTGTGTTCACAGACACTGCCGGATCCCTGTGTTCACAGACACTGCCGGATCCCTGTTTTCACAGATGCTGCCGGATCCCCGTGTTCACAGATGCTGCCGGATCCCGAGTGTTCACAGATGCTGCCGGATCCCCTGTGTTCACAGACACTGCCGGATCCCTGTGTTCACAGACACTGCCGGATCCCTGTTTTCACAGATGCTGCCGGATCCCCTGTGTTCACAGACACTGCTGGATCCCCAGTGTTCACAGATGCTGCAGGATCCCTGTGTTCACAGACACTGCTGGATCCCCAGTGTTCACAGATGCTGTCGGATCCCCTGTGTTCACAAATGCTGCCGGATCCCTGTGTTCACAGATGCTGCCGGATCCCTGTGTTCACAGATGCTGCCGGATCCCCTGTGTTCACAAATGCTGCCGGATCCCCTGTGTTCACAAATGCTGCCGGATCCCCTGTGTTCACAGATGCTGCCGGATCCCCTGTGTTCACAGACACTGCCGGATCCCCTGTGTTCACAGATGCTGCCAGATCCCTGTGTTTACAGATGCTGCCGGATCCCCTGTGTTCACAGATGCTGCCGGATCCCTGAGTTCACAGATGCTGCCGGATCCCTGAGTTCACAGATGCTGCAGGATCCCTGAGTTCACAGATGCTGCAGGATCCCTGAGTTCACAGATGCTGCAGGATCCCTGTGTTCACAGATGCTGCAGGATCCCTGTGTTCACAGATGCTGTTGGATCCCTATGTTCACAGATGCTGCCGGATCCCCAGTGTTCACAGATGCTGCCGGATCCCCGTGTTCACAGATGCTGCCGGATCCCTGTGTTCACAGATGCTGTCGGATCCCCTGTGTTCACAGATGCTGCCGGATCCCTGTGTTCACAGACACTGCCGGATCCCTGTGTTCATAGACACTGCCGGATCCCTGTGTTCACAGATGCTGCCAGATCCCCTGTGTTCACAGACACTGCCGGATCCCTGTGTTCACAGACACTGCCGGATCCCTGTGTTCACAGATGCTGTTGGATCCCTATGTTCACAGATGCTGTTGGATCCCTATGTTCACAGATGCTGCCGGATCCCTGTGTTCACAGATGCTGCCGGATCCCTGTGTTCACAGATGCTGCCGGATCCCTGTGTTCACAGATGCTGTTGGATCCCTGTGTTCACTGATGCTGCCGGATCCCCTGTGTTCACAGACACTGCCGGATCCCTGTGTTCACAGATGCTGCCGGATCCCTGTGTTCACAGATGCTGTTGGATCCCCAGTGTTCACTGATGCTGTTGGATCCCCAGTGTTCACTGATGCTGCCAGATCCCTGTGTTCACAGATGCTTCCAGATCCCTGCGTTCACAGATGCTGCCGGATCCCCTGTGTTCACAGATGCTTCCAGATCCCTGCGTTCACAGATGCTGCCGGATCCCCTGTGTTCACAGATGCTTCCAGATCCCTGTGTTCACAGATGCTGTCGGATCCCCGTGTTCACAGATGCTGCCGGATCCCTGTGTTCACAGATGCTTCCAGATCCCTGTGTTCACAGATGCTGCCGGATCCCCTGTGTTCACAGATGCTTCCAGATCCCTGCGTTCACAGATGCTGCCGGATCCCCTGTGTTTACAGATGCTGCCGGATCCCTGTGTTCACAGATGCTGTTGGATCCCTGTGTTCACAGATGCTGCCGGATCCCTGTGTTCACAGATGCTGCCCGATCCCCTGTGTTTACAGATGCTGCCGGATCCCCTGTGTTCACAGACACTGCCGGATCCCTGTGTTCACAGATGCTGCCGGATCCCTGCGTTCACAGATGCTGCCGGATCCCCAGTGTTCACAGATGCTGCCGGATCCCCTGTGTTCACAGACACTGCCGGATCCCTGTGTTCACAGATGCTGCCGGATCCCTGTGTTCACAGATGCTGCCGGATCCCCAGTGTTCACAGATGCTGCCGGATCCCGAGTGTTCACAGATGCTGCCGGATCCCTGTGTTCATAGATGCTGCCGGATCCCTGTGTTCACAGATGCTGCCGGATCCCTGTGTTCACAGATGCTGCCGGATCCCTGTGTTCACAGATGCTGCCGGATCCCTGTGTTCACAGATGCTGCCGGATCCCTGTGTTCATAGATGCTGCCGGATCCCTGTGTTCACAGATGCTGCCGGATCCCTGTGTTCACAGATGCTGTTGGATCCCTGTGTTCACAGATGCTGCCGGATCCCTGTGTTCACAGATGCTGCCGGATCCCTGTGTTCACAGATGCTGCCGGATCCCTGTGTTCATAGATGCTGCCGGATCCCTGTGTTCACAGATGCTGCCGGATCCCTGACTTCCTAGAACAGATTATTATTTGCTCCAGATTCCAACATCTGCCTTCTCATCAGGCAGCAGCTGAGATTGTTTGAAACGCTGCCCTCCGGTGGTTAGGGCACAACTTTTCAGATGTTTTTGCCAGTAGATTCTCATCTCACCATGTTAGATACTGGCCTGACATGTCACCTCTGTTACTCCATGGACCCTGCTGATCTCCTGCCTCGTCAGATTTTCAACCTCTTTCTTCTCACTTACTCATTTCACTGGCTCAGTCAGCCACTGGTGTGATGTTGGAGTTTGTTACATCTCAAAATTGTGAATTTTACTGGGATATTTCACCTCTGCTAAAGCCACTTGTTGCCACTGGGTATCATTGCAGCTCTGATCTGATGTACTGAGTCGCTGCTTTAACAGCTTCCAGAAGTCCAGCACTCTCTCTCCCAGGTGTCATGGATTGATGCGGCTGGAGAACAGGAGATGGGATTAGATTCATGATCGGGGAGCATGGAGGAAGGAAGTGGAAGCAGAGAAAGCCGGTGTTTGGTGAGTGGGAATGCGGATTTTCAGACAGAGATTGGAGCATAAGGGGAGCTGGATATCGGAAAGGAACAGTATCTGGCAGGCTGGGGGAAGACTGTGTGGAGAGGTTATAGAGTCACGAATGGTTACAACAGATCAGGTCAATCAGTCTACTTTTTTTGCATACTAGCACTTTACTAGAAGTTCTATACCAACTTCTTCTCCATGCCTTGCAAATTTTAGAAGCTGAAGAACTTGGTCGTTCAGCAGTTGTTGTCACTGTGTTGAAGGAAAGACATCAGTGCACTGAGAGGGTTTAGAATGATGCTGCTAGAACTCCAGGTTTTGTTTATAGGGAGAGGCTGGGCAAACCATGCCTTTACTACTTTAATCTGAGGGATGACCTTACAGAGGTGTATAAAATCATAAGTAACACGTTGTTTTTCCAGGGAATGGGAATGAAAAGCTAGAAGTCATAGGTTGAAAGTGAGAGGTAAAAGATTTAAAAGAGCAACTTCTTCCTGCCGAGGGTGTGCAATGAACCACGATAGAATATGGGTACGGTGAGAAAATGCAAAAGACAGTGGATAAGTGCATGGTTTCGAAGCCTATGGGCCAAGTGCAAATAACTGAAACTAATGAGATGGGCACCGCAGTCAGTCATTGAGGAACAGGGCCAGTGACTCTGCAATTGACAGAACGCTTTTCCACCTGAGAAGTGGCCCAACTGCCCTTTCTGTCTCAACATGTCCCTGAAATATTTGCTCATCCCAGCCCTGCTGTTGGACCAGGGAAAGCCTGCAGATATTTCCCGGTGATTTACCTGTGACCCTCGCCTGAGCCTGCGAGAGACCTGAGGAGGGGATAGGCAATCAAGCAAAGTATCCAGGGGTAAGAGTTTCCAAGCACATAGATACCCAGATGGGGCAGAGGTCATGGGCTTTATCCAGATATCTCTGCCTATCACAGTAGCGGGCTGTACTTGCACTACGTCACCTGGGTCCGTGACGAGGGCTGACGGGGTGGGGGTGAATGCTCATCCTGAGCTGAGTGGATCCCAGTGTGCCCGTGCTCTGACCAAGGCGTCATAGTCCGAGGATCTGCACAGGTATAGCCCAGTTCCCCATTGCTCTCCCAGAGTCAATGTCAAATGTGAACTTCTCCTTATTTTCTATTAGTCAGAAAACCAACATCACTCACCATCCCCAAAGCAGGCAGAAGTCTGTTTCTGCTGTTTTTATCTGTGATGAAAGAGAAAAGATTAGCTTTATTTGTAACATGTATGTTGAAAGATTGAAACATACAATGTTGGTTACTTGCATCAGTGACCCACAGGGCGCAGGAATTTGCCCTTAGTGACAGCTACCTTCTGCCAATGACATGACATGGCCACGCATTTATAAACTCAAACCCATGTGTCTCTTTTCCATTGGGGAGACTCCTTACAGATTGCATCAGGAATTGCACCCTGACACTACAGCCAGCACTGTAAAGGGTAACACAAACTGTCATAATACTCTGGCGCCAAAATTCAGAACACAGTTATAGCAGTCACACAGCACGAGGCACATAGAAGGTGTCAGTAAAATACTGTTACACAAAAAATTTGAGCCCAAGACCATGAGTCGATGAACACAGTAAAAATCTGCGATGAGCCACAGTACAGTTTGCCTTTTTCCAAGCAGCAAGCCCGGGGGGTGGGGTGGGGGGCAGCACGCCCAGCTTGGATGCAGTGCCACAGCAGCCCCGGGAGTATTAAGGGGGGCAGCACGCCCAGCTTGGATGCAGTGCCACAGCAGCCCCGGGAGTATTAAGGGGGGCAGCACGCCCAGCTTGGATGCAGTGCCACAGCAGCCTGTGGGGTGGAATGGGGGGCAGTACACCCAGCTTGGATGCAGTGCCACAGCAGCCCCGGGGGTATTAAGGGGGGTAATTCACCCAGCTTGGATGCAGTGCCACAGCAGCCCCGGGGGTGGAATGGGGGGCAGTACGCCCAGCTTGTATGCAGTGCCACAGCAGCCCCGGGGGTGGAATGGGGGGGCAGTACGCCCAGCTTGGATGCAGTGCCACAGCAACCCAGGGGGTATTAAGGGGGGTAGTACACCCAGCTTGGATGCAGTGCCACAGCAGCCCCGGGGGTATTAAGGGGGGTAGTACACCCAGCTTGGATGCAGTGCCACAGCAGCCCCGGGGGTGGAATGGGGGGCAGTACGCCCAGCTTGTATGCAGTGCCACAGCAGCCCCGGGGGTGGAATGGGGGGCAGTACGCCCAGCTTGTATGCAGTGCCACAGCAGCCCCAGGGGTGGAATGGGGGGGCAGTACACCCAGCTTGGATGCAGTGCCACAGCAGCCCCGGGGGTGGAATGGGGGGCAGCACACCCGCATTTTGATGCAGTGCCACATTTGCCCGGGGGGGTGGGGTGAGTGGCAACACGCCTGGCCTGGATGCTGTGCCATAGCAGCTCGGAGAGTGGTATGGGGGGCAAAACGCCCCACTTGGATGCAGTGCCACATTTGCCTGTGGGGTGGTATGGGGGGCAGCACGCCCAGCTTGGATGCAGTGTCACAGCAGCCCCGGGGGTATTAAGGGGGGCAGCACGCCCAGCTTGGATGCAGTGCTACAGCAGCCCCGGGGGTATTAAGGGGGGCAGCACGCCCAGCTTGGATGCAGTGTCACAGCAGCCCCGGGGGTATTAAGGGGGGTAGTACGCCCGGCTTGGATGCAGTGCCACAGCAGCCCCGGGGGTATTAAGGGGGGTAGTACGCCCGGCTTGGATGCAGTGCCACAGCAGCCCCGGGGGTGGAATGGGGGGCAGTACGCCCAGCTTGGATGCAGTGCCACAGCAACCCAGGGGGTTGGGTCGGGGCAGTACGTCCGGACTGGATGCAGTGCCAGAGCAGCCCGGGGGTGGAGGGGGGGCATTACACCCGCATTTTGATGCAGTGCCACATTTGCCCGGGGGGTGGAGTGAGGGGCAGTACGTCTGGCTTTTGATGCATTGCCACAGCAGCCTGGGGGGTATTAAGGGGGGTAGTACGCCCGGCTTGGATGCAGTGCCACAGCAGCCCCGGGGGTATTAAGGGGGGTAGTACGCCCGGCTTGGATGCAGTGCCACAGCAGCCCCGGGGGTATTAAGGGGGGTAGTACGCCCGGCTTGGATGCAGTGCCACAGCAGCCCCAGGGGTGTGGTGGGGGGTAGTAAGCCCAGCTTGGATGCAGGGCCACAGCAGCCCCGGGGGTGGAATGGGGGGCAGTTCGCCCAGCTTGGATGCAGTGCCACAGCAGCCCCGGGGGTGGAATGGGGGGCAGTACGACCGGTTTAGATGCAGTGCCACAGCAGCCCCGGAGGTATTAAGGGGGGCAGCACGCCCAGCTTGGATGCAGTGTCACAGCAGCCCCGGGGGTATTAAGGGGGTCAGCACGCCCAGCTTGGATGCAGTGCCATAGCAGCCCCGGGGGTATTAAGGGGGGTAGTACGCCCGGCTTGGATGCAGTGCCACAGCAGCCCCGGGGGTATTAAGGGGGGCAGTACGCCCGGCTTGGATGCAGTGCCACAGCAGCCCCAGGGGTGTGGTGGGGGGCAGTACGCCCAGCTTGGATGCAGTGTCACAGCAGCCCCGGAGGTATTAAGGGGAGCAGCACGCCCAGCTTGGATGCAGTGCCACAGCAGCCCCGGGGGTATTAAGGGGGGTAGTACGCCCAGCTTGGATGCAGTGCCACAGCAGCCCGGGGGGGTATTAAGGGGGGTAGCACGCCCAGCTTGGATTCAGTGCCTCAGCAGCCCGAGGGGTATTAAGGCGGGCAGCACGTCCGGATTGGATGCAGTGCCACAGCAGCCCGAGGGGTGGAATGGGGGGCAGTACGCTCAGCTTGTATGCAGTGCCACAGCAGCCCGGGGGTGGAATGGGGGGCAGTACGCCCAGCTTGTATGCAGTGCCACAGCAGCCCCGGGGGTGGAATGGGGGGCAGTACGACCGGCTTGGATGCAGTGCCTCAGCAGCCCCAGGGGTGTGGTGGGGGGCAGCACGCCCAGCTTGGATGCAGTGCCACAGCAGCCCCGGAGGTATTAAGGGGGGCAGCACGCCCAGCTTGGATGCAGTGTCACAGCAGCCCCGGGGGTATTAAGGGGGGCAGCACGCCCAGCTTGGATGCAGTGTCACAGCAGCCCCGGGGGTATTAAGGGGGGCAGCACGCCCAGCTTGGATGCAGTGCCACAGCAGCCCCGGGGGTATTAAGGGGGGTAGTACGCCCGGCTTGGATGCAGTGCCACAGCAGCCCCGGGGGTATTAAGGGGGGCAGTACGCCCGGCTTGGATGCAGTGCCACAGCAGCCCCAGGGGTGTGGTGGGGGGCAGTACGCCCAGCTTGGATGCAGTGCCACAGCAGCCCCGGGGGTATTAAGGGGGGTAGTACGCCCAGCTTGGATGCAGTGCCACAGCAGCCCCGGGGGTATTAAGGGGGGTAGTACGCCCAGCTTGGATGCAGTGCCACAGCAGCCCGGGGGGGTATTAAGGGGGGTAGCACGCCCAGCTTGGATTCAGTGCCTCAGCAGCCCGAGGGGTATTAAGGCGGGCAGCACGTCCGGATTGGATGCAGTGCCACAGCAGCCTGAGGGGTGGAATGGGGGGCAGTACGCCCAGCTTGTATGCAGTGCCACAGCAGCCCCGGGGGTGGAATGGGGGGCAGTACGCCCAGCTTGTATGCAGTGCCACAGCAGCCCCGGGGGTGGAATGGGGGGCAGTACGACCGGCTTGGATGCAGTGCCACAGCAGCCCGAAGGGTGGGGTGAGGGGCAGCACGCCTGGCCTGGATGCTGTGCCATAGCAGCTCGGAGGGTGGTATGGGGAGCAAAACGCCCCACTTGGATGCAGTGCCACATTTGCCCGGGGGGTGGAGGGGCAGTACGCCCGGCTTGGATGCAGTGCCTCAGCAGCCAGGGGGGTATTAAGGGGGGTAGTACGTCCGGCTTTTGATGCAGTGCCACAGCAGCCAGGGGGGTATTAAGGGGGGTAGTACGCCCGGCTTTTGATGCAGTGCCACAGCAGCCAGGGGGGTATTAAGGGGGGTAGTACGCCCGGCTTGGATGCAGTGCCACAGCAGCCCCAGGGGTGGAATGGGGGGCAGTACGCCCAGCTTGGATGCAGTGCCACAGCAGCCCCGGGGGTGGAATGGGGGGGCAGTACGCCCAGCTTGGATGCAGTGCCACAGCAGCCCCGGGGGTGGAATGGGGGGCAGTACGCCCAGCTTGGATGCAGTGCCACAGCAACCCAGGGGGTTGGGTCGGGTCAGTACGTCCGGATTGGATGCAGTGCCAGAGCAGCCCGGGGGTGGAGGGGGGGCATTACACCCGCATTTTGATGCAGTGCCACATTTGCCTGGGGGGTGGAGTGAGGGGCAGTACGTCCGGCTTTTGATGCAGTGCCACAGCAGCCTGGGGGGTATTAAGGGGGGCAGTACGCCCAGCTTGTATGCAGTGCCACAGCAGCCCCAGGGGTGGAATGGGGGGCAGTACGCCCAGCTTGTATGCAGTGCCACAGCAGCCCCGGGGGTGGAATGGGGGGGCAGTACGCCCAGCTTGGATGCAGTGCCACAGCAACCCAGGGGGTATTAAGGGGGGTAGTACACCCAGCTTGGATGCAGTGCCACAGCAGCCCCGGGGGTATTAAGGGGGGTAGTACACCCAGCTTGGATGCAGTGCCACAGCAGCCCCGGGGGTGGAATGGGGGGCAGTACGCCCAGCTTGTATGCAGTGCCACAGCAGCCCCGGGGGTGGAATGGGGGGCAGAACGCCCAGCTTGTATGCAGTGCCACAGCAGCCCCAGGGGTGGAATGGGGGGGCAGTACACCCAGCTTGGATGCAGTGCCACAGCAGCCCCGGTGGTATTAAGGAGGGTAGTACACCCAGCTTGGATGCAGTGCCACAGCAGCCCCGGGGGTGGAATGGGGGGCAGCACACCCGCATTTTGATGCAGTGCCACATTTGCCCGGGGGGGTGGGGTGAGGGGCAACACGCCTGGCCTGGATGCTGTGCCATAGCAGCTCGGAGGGTGGTATGGGGGGCAAAACGCCCCACTTGGATGCAGTGCCACATTTGCCCGGGGGGTGGAGGGGCAGTACGCCCGGCTTGGATGCAGTGCCTCAGCAGCCTGTGGGGTGGTATGGGGGGCAGCACGCCCAGCTTGGATGCAGTGTCACAGCAGCCCTGGGGGTATTAAGGGGGGCAGCACGCCCAGCCTGGATGCTGTGCCACAGCAGCCCCGGCGGTATTAAGGGGGGCAGCACGCCCAGCTTGGATGCAGTGTCACAGCAGCCCCGGGGGTATTAAGGGGGGTAGTACGCCCGGCTTGGATGCAGTGCCACAGCAGCCCCGGGGGTATTAAGGGGGGTAGTACGCCCGGCTTGGATGCAGCACCACAGCAGCCCCGGGGGTGAAATGGGGGGCAGTACGCCCAGCTTGGATGCAGTGCCACAGCAACCCAGGGGGTTGGGTCGGGGCAGTACGTCCGGACTGGATGCAGTGCCAGAGCAGCCCGGGGGTGGAGGGGGGGCATTACACCCGCATTTTGATGCAGTGCCACATTTGCCCGGGGGGTGGAGTGAGGGGCAGTACGTCTGGCTTTTGATGCATTGCCACAGCAGCCTGGGGGGTATTAAGGGGGGTAGTACACCCGGCTTGGATGCAGTGCCACAGCAGCCCCGGGGGTATTAAGGGGGGTAGTACGCCCGGCTTGGATGCAGTGCCACAGCAGCCCCGGGGGTATTAAGGGGGGTAGTACGCCCGGCTTGGATGCAGTGCCACAGCAGCCCCAGGGGTGTGGTGGGGGGCAGTACGCCCAGCTTGGATGCAGGGCCACAGCAGCCCCGGGGGTGGAATGGGGGGCAGTTCGCCCAGCTTGGATGCAGTGCCACAGCAGCCCCGGGGGTGGAATGGGGGGCAGTACGACCGGTTTAGATGCAGTGCCACAGCAGCCCCGGAGGTATTAAGGGGGGCAGCACGCCCAGCTTGGATGCAGTGTCACAGTAGCCCCGGGGGTATTAAGGGGGTCAGCACGCCCAGCTTGGATGCAGTGCCATAGCAGCCCCGGGGGTATTAAGGGGGGTAGTACGCCCGGCTTGGATGCAGTGCCACAGCAGCCCCGGGGGTATTAAGGGGGGCAGTACGCCCGGCTTGGATGCAGTGCCACAGCAGCCCCGGGGGTATTAAGGGGGGCAGTACGCCCAGCTTGGATGCAGTGCCATAGCAGCCCCGGGGGTATTAAGGGGGGTAGTACGCCCGGCTTGGATGCAGTGTCACAGCAGCCCCGGAGGTATTAAGGGGGGCAGCACGCCCAGCTTGGATGCAGTGCCACAGCAGCCCCGGGGGTATTAAGGGGGGTAGTACGCCCAGCTTGGATGCAGTGCCACAGCAGCCCGGGTGGGTATTAAGGGGGGTAGCACGCCCAGCTTGGATTCAGTGCCTCAGCAGCCCGAGGGGTATTAAGGCGGGCAGCACGTCCGGATTGGATGCAGTGCCACAGCAGCCCGAGGGGTGGAATGGGGGGCAGTACGCCCAGCTTGTATGCAGTGCCACAGCAGCCCCGGGGGTGGAATGGGGGGCAGTACGCCCAGCTTGTATGCAGTGCCACAGCAGCCCCGGGGGTGGAATGGGGGGCAGTACGACCGGCTTGGATGCAGTGCCTCAGCAGCCCCAGGGGTGTGGTGGGGGGCAGCACGCCCAGCTTGGATGCAGTGCCACAGCAGCCCCGGAGGTATTAAGGGGGGCAGCACGCCCAGCTTGGATGCAGTGTCACAGCAGCCCCGGGGGTATTAAGGGGGGCAGCACGCCCAGCTTGGATGCAGTGTCACAGCAGCCCCGGGGGTATTAAGGGGGGCAGCACGCCCAGCTTGGATGCAGTGCCACAGCAGCCCCGGGGGTATTAAGGGGGGTAGTACGCCCGGCTTGGATGCAGTGCCACAGCAGCCCGAGGGGTATTAAGGCGGGCAGCACGTCCGGATTGGATGCAGTGCCACAGCAGCCCGAGGGGTGGAATGGGGGGCAGTACGCCCAGCTTGTATGCAGTGCCACAGCAGCCCCGGGGGTGGAATGGGGGGCAGTACGCCCAGCTTGTATGCAGTGCCACAGCAGCCCTGGGGGTGGAATGGGGGGCAGTACGACCGGCTTGGATGCAGTGCCACAGCAGCCCGAAGGGTGGGGTGAGGGGCAGCACGCCTGGCCTGGATGCTGTGCCATAGCAGCTCGGAGGGTGGTATGGGGAGCAAAACGCCCCACTTGGATGCAGTGCCACATTTGCCCGGGGGGTGGAGGGGCAGTACGCCCGGCTTGGATGCAGTGCCTCAGCAGCCAGGGGGGTATTAAGGGGGGTAGTACGTCCGGCTTTTGATGCAGTGCCACAGCAGCCAGGGGGGTATTAAGGGGGGTAGTACGCCCGGCTTTTGATGCAGTGCCACAGCAGCCAGGGGGGTATTAAGGGGGGTAGTACGCCCGGCTTGGATGCAGTGCCACAGCAGCCCCGGGGTGGAATGGGGGGGCAGTACGCCCAGCTTGGATGCAGTGCCACAGCAATCCAGGGGGTTGGGTCGGGGCAGTACGTCCGGATTGGATGCAGTGCCAGAGCAGCCCGGGGGTGGAGGGGGGGCATTACACCCGCATTTTGATGCAGTGCCACATTTGCCCGGGGGGTGGAGTGAGGGGCAGTACGTCCGGCTTTTGATGCAGTGCCACAGCAGCCTGGGGGGTATTAAGGGGGGCAGTACGCCCAGCTTGTATGCAGTGCCACAGCAGCCCCAGGGGTGGAATGGGGGGCAGTACGCCCAGCTTGGATGCAGTGCCACAGCAGCCCCGGGGGTGGAATGAGGGGGCAGTACCCCCAGCTTGGATGCAGTGCCACAGCAACCCAGGGGGTATTAAGGGGGGTAGTACACCCAGCTTGGATGCAGTGCCACAGCAGCCCCGGAGGTATTAAGGGGGGTAGTACACCCAGCTTGGATGCAGTGCCACAGCAGCCCCGGGGGTGGAATGGGGGGCAGTACGCCCAGCTTGTATGCAGTGCCACAGCAGCCCCGGGGGTGGAATGGGGGGCAGTACGCCCAGCTTGTATGCAGTGCCACAGCAGCCCCAGGGGTGGAATGGGGGGGCAGTACACCCAGCTTGGATGCAGTGCCACAGCAGCCCCGGGGGTATTAAGGAGGGTAGTACACCCAGCTTGGATGCAGTGCCACAGCAGCCCCGGGGGTGGAATGGGGGGCAGCACACCCGCATTTTGATGCAGTGCCACATTTGCCCGGGGGGGTGGGGTGAGGGGCAACACGCCTGGCCTGGATGCTGTGCCATAGCAGCTCGGAGGGTGGTATGGGGGGCAAAACGCCCCACTTGGATGCAGTGCCACACTTGCCCGGGGGGTGGAGGGGCAGTACGCCCGGCTTGGATGCAGTGCCTCAGCAGCCTGTGGGGTGGTATGGGGGGCAGCACGCCCAGCTTGGATGCAGTGTCACAGCAGCCCCGGGGGTATTAAGGGGGGCAGCACGCCCAGCTTGGATGCAGTGCCACAGCAGCCCCGGGGGTATTAAGGGGGGCAGCACGCCCAGCTTGGATGCAGTGTCACAGCAGCCCCGGGGGTATTAAGGGGGGTAGTACGCCCGGCTTGGATGCAGTGCCACAGCAGCCCCGGGGGTGGAATGGGGGGCAGTACGCCCAGCTTGGATGCAGTGCCACAGCAACCCAGGGGGTTGGGTCGGGGCAGTACGTCCGGACTGGATGCAGTGCCAGAGCAGCCCGGGTTGGAGGGGGGGCATTACACCCGCATTTTGATGCAGTGCCACATTTGCCCGGGGGGTGGAGTGAGGGGCAGTACGTCTGGCTTTTGATGCATTGCCACAGCAGCCTGGGGGGTATTAAGGGGGGTAGTACGCCCGGCTTGGATGCAGTGCCACAGCAGCCCCGGGGGTATTAAGGGGGGTAGTACGCCCGGCTTGGATGCAGTGCCACAGCAGCCCCGGGGGTATTAAGGGGGGCAGTACGCCCGGCTTGGATGCAGTGTCACAGCAGCCCCGGGGGTATTAAGGGGGTCAGCACGCCCAGCTTGGATGCAGTGCCATAGCAGCCCCAGGGGTGTGGTGGGGGGCAGTACGCCCAGCTTGGATGCAGGGCCACAGCAGCCCCGGGGGTGGAATGGGGGGCAGTTCGCCCAGCTTGGATGCAGTGCCACAGCAGCCCCGGGGGTGGAATGGGGGGCAGTACGACCGGTTTAGATGCAGTGCCACAGCAGCCCCGGAGGTATTAAGGGGGGCAGCACGCCCAGCTTGGATGCAGTGTCACAGCAGCCCCGGGGGTATTAAGGGGGTCAGCACGCCCAGCTTGGATGCAGTGCCATAGCAGCCCCGGGGGTATTAAGGGGGGTAGTACGCCCGGCTTGGATGCAGTGCCACAGCAGCCCCGGGGGTATTAAGGGGGGCAGTACGCCCTGCTTGGATGCAGTGCCACAGCAGCCCCAGGGGTGTGGTGGGGGGCAGTACGCCCAGCTTGGATGCAGTGTCACAGCAGCCCCGGAGGTATTAAGGGGGGCAGCACGCCCAGCTTGGATGCAGTGCCACAGCAGCCCCGGGGGTATTAAGGGGGGTAGTACGCCCAGCTTGGATGCAGTGCCACAGCAGCCCGGGGGGGTATTAAGGGGGGTAGCTCGCCCAGCTTGGATTCAGTGCCTCAGCAGCCCGAGGGGTATTAAGGCGGGCAGCACGTCCGGCTTGTATGCAGTGCCACAGCAGCCCCGGGGGTGGAATGGGGGGCAGTATGCCCAGCTTGTATGCAGTGCCACAGCAGCCCCGGGGGTGGAATGGGGGGCAGTACGACCGGCTTGGATGCAGTGCCTCAGCAGCCCCAGGGGTGTGGTGGGGGGCAGCACGCCCAGCTTGGATGCAGTGCCACAGCAGCCCCGGAGGTATTAAGGGGGGCAGCACGCCCAGCTTGGATGCAGTGTCACAGCAGCCCCGGGGGTATTAAGGGGGGCAGCACGCCCAGCTTGGATGCAGTGTCACAGCAGCCCCGGGGGTATTAAGGGGGGTAGTACGCCCGGCTTGGATGCAGTGCCACAGCAGCCCTGGGGGTATTAAGAGGGGCAGTACGCCCGGCTTGGATGCAGTGCCACAGCAGCCCCAGGGGTGTGGTGGGGGGCAATACGCCCAGCTTGGATGCAGTGTCACAGCAGCCCCGGAGGTATTAAGGGGGGCAGTACGTCCAGCTTGGATGCAGTGCCACAGCAGCCCCGGGGGTATTAAGGGGGGTAGTACGCCCAGCTTGGATGCAGTGCCACAGCAGCCCGGGGGGGTATTAAGGGGGGTAGCACGCCCAGCTTGGATTCAGTGCCTCAGCAGCCCGAGGGGTATTAAGGCGGGCAGCACGTCCGGATTGGATGCAGTGCCACAGCAGCCCGAGGGGTGGAATGGGGGGCAGTACGCCCAGCTTGTATGCAGTGCCACAGCAGCCCCGGGGGTGGAATGGGGGGCAGTACGCCCAGCTTGTATGCAGTGCCACAGCAGCCCCGGGGGTGGAATGGGGGGCAGTACGACCGGCTTGGATGCAGTGCCACAGCAGCCCGGGGGTGGAGGTGGGGCATTACACCCGCATTTTGATGCAGTGCCACATTTGCCCGGGGGGGTGGGGTGAGGGGCAGCATGCCTGGCCTGGATGCTGTGCCATAGCAGCTCGGAGGGTGGTATGGGGAGCAAAACGCCCCACTTGGATGCAGTGCCACAGCAGCCAGGGGGGTATTAAGGGGGGTAGTACGCCCGGCTTTTGATGCAGTGCCACAGCAGCCAGGGGGGTATTAAGGGGGGTAGTACGCCCGGCTTGGATGCAGTGCCACAGCAGCCCCAGGGGTGGAATGGGGGGCAGTACGCCCAGCTTGGATGCAGTGCCACAGCAGCCCCGGGGGTGGAATGGGGGGGCAGTACGCCCAGCTTGGATGCAGTGCCACAGCAGCCCCAGGGGTGGAATGGGGGGCAGTACGACCAGCTTGGATGCAGTGCCACAGCAACCCAGGGGGTTGGGTCGGGGCAGTACGTCCGGATTGGATGCAGTGCCAGAGCAGCCCGGGGGTGGAGGGGGGGCATTACACCCGCATTTTGATGCAGTGCCACATTTGCCCGGGGGGTGGAGTGAGGGGCAGTACGTCCGGCTTTTGATGCAGTGCCACAGCAGCCTGGGGGGTATTAAGGGGGGCAGTACGCCCAGCTTGTATGCAGTGCCACAGCAGCCCCAGGGGTGGAATGGGGGGCAGTACGCCCAGCTTGGATGCAGTGCCACAGCAGCCCCAGGGGTGGAATGGGGGGCAGTACGCCCGGCTTGAATGCAGTGCCACATTAACCTGGGGGGTGGGGTGGGGGGCAGCACGCCCGCATTTTGATGCAGTGCCACAGCAGCCAGGGGGGTATTAAGGGGGGTAGTACGCCCGGT